>NW_013665984.1:265003-279653 GCF_000517525.1 Limulus polyphemus | reverse complement strand
TATATATATATATATATAGATAGATACCACAAAGTTCAGACTTCTTTTTATTTTTTAAAAGAGAAACTATTACCCTATGAAAAGATACATTATGAAGAAATCATATAATGATATAACGTTTTTCTTCGTTACCCATTCAAGCCGTCTCCAACCATTATATGAAGTTTTCTTCCTACTTACGTCATTTTAACTAACAACAGAGACAAAACGTTTTAATCTGTATTTCTGTCTGATATATAATACAGTACACTTTAATCCATGCAAGTAATCAACCTTCCTTCCAATGCCACTTTACAGTACAAAGTTCTGAGTTTTCAATCTTATTAAAATGATGGTTTGGCAGACTTACAAAGGAAGAACATTCGATCCGATAAAGTTAAATTAGAAGTTACTAGTTTGATTCTGTCACTGACTAACAGTACACTCTAAAAATTCGGGAATTAAAACAAATTACTACGTTTAGACATTTTACTATTTAACAAATTCACTGATTTTCAATTTACCTAAACATATAAATAAAATATTGGCATTTTCAGTAACCATTCGAGTATTGTTGCACACAATCCATAATTGATTCCGAGGTATGCCTTGTCTTCGGTAACATCTAAGGTTATTAGCATCACGAAACAAGATTTTTCTGCTGTAACTAATTAAAAAGAAACAAACCTGATTTGATTAGCATTTAGTTTTCCATAGTACAATCAGAAAGAGTATTACGTTCTTTGTTTATTCAGTGATCTAGCTTCATTGAATTACGATCGAACTGATAACATGCGCTAGTACATAGGATGTTTGCAACAGTTCTTAAAGTATTGGTTACACCTACTTCCCTTAAAATACAATGGAACATTCAAAAGAAAAGCAGCCTCACAGTCACGTGGGTGCTTATGTACATATCATCGTCCTCTGCCACCTACTACGTTCACAAAGATGTTGTACTGCATGTATACTCTTAACGCCTTCAGAAAGACATATAAAGAGTGGGAGAAAGGGTGTTACGGTACTTGTATTTGAACAGAATTGTTTTTAGTCAGTATGTTCCAAAGTCTGCCTGTTTTCTCATCTTGATACGCAGATTTTCATGTATATAGCGTGCATTAACAAACCTACTAATGTTCAACTAGATATTGCCACAACAACAGTATATAGATAGATACACTAAACATGTTTTCATTTCATAATGAGAACCTTTTTATTAATTTCTGAACGTTTCAAAAGATGTTTGGAATCAATAAATTGCTCCAAAACACACAAGTCTGAATATAATCTATAATAGTTTATTTATATGACAGAAATCAGAAATGTTAGTATAAAATGCAATTACTTTATAAATAAACATAATCCAAACTCAAGATAAAAGGTGAATCCACAAATAAACGAGGTGCACGAAATTATCAAAGTAGTAATTTACAAGTATTGTTATTAAGTCATTTAAATATGTTATTTTGTAAATAAGACAATATTTCAACAATTTTGAGGAAAACGTAAGTACTTGTTCAGAATTATAACCCTGAGAAATTTGTAGTTAGGTTTTAATGAGCCAATGGAAAGTAACCGTTCGCACTGTTTTACAAAAGTCCTTTTCCGGATATTTGATCAATTGTATTTTTTTGTTTTAAAACAACTGAATAAAAGAAGTTGAGTGAGTGTAACTATTCACAGTTTAAACATATTCCTCGGGGTTTTGTTAAGCCTCGTACTTCCACATCCGTTAGGTTTGTTTGTTTCGAATTTCCCGCAAAGCTACACGAGGGCTATCTGATCTAGCCGTACCTAATTTAGCAGTGAAAGTCTAGAGGGAGGGCAGCTAGTCATCACCACCCACCACCAACTCTTGGGCTTACTCCTGTACCAACGAATAGTGGGACTGACTACACATTATAACGGCTGAAAGGGCGAGCATGTTTGGTGGGAACTCGCGACCCTCAGATTGCGAGTCGAGCGTTCTTACCACCTGGCCATGCTGGGCCACGTCCATCAGTATAAATGTGACGATTGTCAAGGAAAGCGCTGATACGATGAAATGTCTGCAGTTTTCCTTTTAGATCACTGTGAGCATAGCACGTCTTGATGGTTTTCATGAGAGAAAAAAAAAAAGATGGACAGGATGTGGAGTTTGCTGAATTATCACTAATTATATAAAAAAAGCGCTTACACCAGAGAAAACAAGCTGACTGGCACAGGTGGTTGACGTTTTGTAACTGATAACAAGTTTGTGTTTTATTATTGTTAACCACAAAAAATAATTACACTTTCTATAGGCAAAAGTATCGCTTTGTAATTTCATTATTCAATCTACGATGTGATCCCAAAATTAACTTTTCTTGTTGAAGTAAAAAAAGTAACTAAACTTAATAAACTATATATATTTTTCAAAATGAAGAAAAAAGAGATAGAAATAATGGTTAAAACGAAAAAGAATGGTAAACATTAAATTTTATATGATTGTTTCCCGACTCTTTTGTTGTATATCTATAACATTTATAATTTCTTTTCAGGCACATTGTGCTACTTACATTAAGGGTAAAAAACACCAAAACCGACGTTTTTTGGCACAAGGTAACATATTTATTATTAGTTACATTGTAACTAAAATATCATTGAAACTCCAAGAGAGTATGAATAAGTGTTGTACAGTAAAAAACACCAAAACCGAATAAATGTTGTACAGTAAAAAACACCAAAACCGAATAAGTGTTGTACAGTAAAAAACACCAAAACCGAATAAGTGTTGTACAGTAAAAACACCAAAACCGATGTTTATTGGCACAATGAAATGTAAAATATTTATTACAAGTTACAGCTGACTAGTTTCGGTAACATAGTTACTATCATCAGGGCTAATGTTTACTATAGTGTTAGCGTTAGCCTGTAGTAGAAATTAGCGCTGATGATGGTAAGTGTGTTACCGAAACTAGTCAGCGTGCGCCCCTCTATCACGCTAAACATCGGATTTCGATACCCGCAGTTGGTACGGTAGAGATTGACCATTGTATAGTTTTGTAATATAGCAAACACAAAATCTACAAGTACATTTTTATATCTGACATCTCAGACTATTTGTTTCAAAGCTGCATGTAAAGGTTGGTTGAAGTGGGGGAAAGTCAGCTGATAATATAATTTTTATCACATGTTAAGCTAATCCGAACTTAACGTGAATACGTTTTTTTAAGCCTCTGTACTGAAGAAAAAGATCCCATTTTCCATTAAGTAAACTTTATAAAATGAAACTGCATATTATATATATTTTGTTTAACTAAAATATGTTGTATGTAGCTACATGTTTGTGCATATAATATTTGAACTAAAACTTAAATTGTGAAACTATACAAGAAGTCTGAAAGCGAAAATAAAAGAGAAAGTCTTATAATTATTTTCATCTCTAATTATGAGCAAATTAATATTCTGGTACGTTTTTTGTTTTATTTTAAAGAGACGTTTTATACATTGTATATGTTTTTGATTGTTAAACGTATACACATACTACCATTTTGTCAGATTTCTTTTAACAATAAAGTCGAAATTGTTCTTAGTATGTTTGTAAGTGTGATCCAACTTGTTCAACAACACTGGCTGATATGTAAAAACCTAAATATTGCAACTTCTCCTTAGTAGTGCTTGTAGATACTTCGTTTAATATATTGTACTTTGACTTTGTAGTCAAACTGAGAATATTTACTAACATTAGTTAAGAGAATATTGTATGAATATTGTCCAGTAGTTAGCATGTTAGCTTTGTCAGTTAAGATTTTTTCAAAATTTACAAATTGCTCATATAAATCACTAAGATATTTAAAACCTTTGAAATTCGGTATACGCAAATATTTCAATATTGAAAAATACTTTCCACGACAAATCTAGAAAGGTTACCAAAACACTGCCTTAGGTGATATCATACGAGAATGAGTAACTCGTTGAAGTATAAACCTTTGATACCATGACCTGCCATTTGTTAATAAGTGATATGTATACAGAACTTGTATGTATACAGGACATAAAGGATAGCTCCCTCGTGACTACTCAGACCTATATTACTATGATACACATTTTAAAGAAACTGAGAACGCTAGTATACTCTCTCGCATTACTCTTGCACATTGACTAAAACAGTTTTTGAAAATAAATAGTACCAACTGTCGAATATCAGTACATGTTGATACTTACTTGCAATTTTCTAAAAGCAACAAAATAAGACATACATGGAAAATGCATTTCTTTCTCTAAGGGAATTGAATTTCAAGTCATTTAATTGTAATACCGCTGAGTTATACTAGTGTTTTATGATTTATACGGTGTATTTCAGTGTGTTTGTTTAATTCTATTATGCCAATACTTTAAATGTATTTTTTGAGCTCCTTCTCCCACGGTGGCTCAGCGGCAGCCCTCAGGGTTTAAAACGCTAAAAATCAAGTTTCGATACTCACAGTGGGCACAAACACAGAAAGCCCATTGTGTAGCTTTGCGCTTAACAACAAACAAAAAAGAGGAATGCGAGTATTGGTATCTGAAGCTCAGAATTGTGAGACATATGACCAAAGAAAAACAACTGTAAAGTCGGAGTTGCAGTGATTTTTTGATTACCAATCAACAAATTTCTTGTCAAGTAAAGTTCGTAACCAGCATATTGGAGACAGAATAATTCATTACCCAAATGCACGTGTGTTACTCCCCAGGTTAGACTTTTAAAATTTAAATTACTTTCAATTGGTCTGTTTATTCAATCTTTCTGTTGTTGCTTTCTTAGTCCAAAGGGACACAATGGGCAATCATCACTCTATCCACCGCGTTGTAAGTCCGTAACTTACCAGTGATAAACCGGGGAGGGGAATTGTTCATTCATACAAGGCTCATTCTGTTTTTTATGATTCAGCTTTCTTGGCCTTACTAAGAATGTTTCACAGAAATGGGACAGGTCGTGGCATATTGTTTAGTATGTCCTGACTATGAACCTGAGAGTTCATGGTCAGCATCCAGTTGCCACAAAAACGTGCTTCGTACTTTAGAACAGTGGGTGGGCTGTAAGAATGTGATGGTGAAGTCCCACTATTTTGTCATGCAAGCGTAGTCCAATAGTTGGCGTTGGATATTGTTGACTAGCTGCCTTCCTTCTGTTTATCAGTTCAGAATTAGGCTGGCTATGCCCAAATAGCCCTTTTGAAGCCTTGCACAAAAGTTCTAAAACAGTTCTTAAGAAATTTTTTAAATTCTATATACGTAAAACTATTCTCTATTAAAAAATCTTGTTCTGTGTATCGTTACAGTGGCTATAAAAAAAGACACTCAGAAACTTTCTATATAGGATTTTGTTCATGTGCATAGAATCATGAGTTTTTCTCATTTTTTAACTTTAACGGCACCTTATATGCACATGGGCTTCACATGGTCATCTCTTATTTTGAACTACTGACCAGAGGAAATGCATCCGACCAGCAGCATCGACGGTCACAACGGCTTTGTCCTTCTTTGCATTGGATAACGATATTGACTCACGTTAACCACTAGGCTTAAAATTTCCAGAAATTTTTCCATATACATATTTCTTAAATCATAAATACAAGTATATTGTGAGCATGTGTTAATGTTTCCCTTAGTAACCAATGTTATTCTTTGTTTTGTTAATAAGCACAAAGCTACACAATAAGCTATTAGTACTGTGCCAACCACAGGAATCAAACAAAACTTTTTAGGGCTATAAACCCTCAACTCAAGCTTATCTTTGAGCCAACAGAAAACATAATTAATGCTTACAAGAACAATGCAGTGAAAAATGTATTTCAGTGCTTATCAATAACATTTTATTGTTTGCAAATATTTCCAAGACATCCAAATCAGACGTGGTTATTTTGAAGATAATATCCTCACGTAGAAAAGTATCTTAAAATGGTGATTATATAGAAGTATGCGTTTCAACGGGATATTTTTTTCTTCTTCTAAATTTTATGTAAAAGAAAGAGAATTAATTTTATTTTTCGTTTTAATGATTATATGATTTTTATAATGGTTTTTATGAAGTAGCTGTTCATTATGTTATTTTTATATTTTGCGCTTTTTTTTTTCTCTGCGTTTATTGATTAAACCCTATGCGAAATTTTAGAAACTCATCTCTCGGTGGGAATTAAAAAAAAACAATTTGGGAATACTATAGTAGCAACTCCACGTCTAGTGTGTAAACAGTTCCTATGAATATCAGATTCAAGATTGTGATTAATTAATATTCTTTTAGGATTACTGACAAACATCGTATTAGCCTCATCAATAGCAAAGTCATTAGACCACCATCGTTTGTAAGTTTCTTTTTTCGTATTCCATATTAACCATGCATGGTATATAACCTCACAGATGCGATAAATTGATTATTCTACTGCGTTTAGTACAAGTACTACTGCTGAAAATATGGTTTGTCTTTCCTAGAGTTTTTGTGAATCTGATAAATGACCTATAAGCTGCCAAAATCGTCTACGCTTAATGACAATGCGATAAGGTCTACAGCAATTGTGTATGTTACCCTGGCAGCTTTGTTTTAATAAGCCTCTTCTTGGCGTGTTTCTTACTACAGTGTGATGGAATATTACATTAGTTGGATTGTCCAACAAAGTTAACAGTGGTTAATACTTTCCTTTGATGACATCAACTTCACACACACTTCCGAGTAACTTGAAGAGCTTTTCATAAATCTTGCTATTTCATTTCGATAACTTTGTCATCTGTTTTAAATAACTTGGTAAGTTTTTGAATTTTATAACTTATTGATTTGGGCAAACGTGGTGTTATACATCCTTTGAAACGGAAAAGGGCACTAAAGGATAGGACAACAGATAAAGGTCAACACATTGCAACCGATATTGCACTGAGAAACTTTGTATCTTCTAAGTTTCCCAAATACAGAGTTTTACGGACAAGGGCGCTTCTTGCTGTCTTTGTTTTGTTGAACTTCAGTTCATACTTTATTCCTTTTATTTTTTTCGGTTGTTTTTATTTGGGGGGGGACACATTTTTATTAATTCTTCTACTGAATGAAATGCTGATGAGACCTTTGAAGAATCATAAATAAAACATTGACTTTTTTTGTAAAGCTCTATCTAAAGTGCTTTACATGCCTACATCAATGTTTAAGGCTCTCCTCAAAAAACATCTATTTATCCTTTTTGTGTACTTATTTTTAAACCAAATATGTATAGGTAAGTTTCAAAGTTCTAATTCAGTTGGGTTAACTGAAGAAATTGATTTTTTACCAAAACAAAAAGGATAATACGTATGATTATTTTTAGTTGAAAAATAACAAAATCGTTCAGCAACTGTGCAATATGTTTAGTGCAAAGTAAGCCATATTGTTAACTTTTTTGATACATGCTTTTCCTCAACTAGTTTGCTGTTTCTGGAGTATTATAATATTTTTTACTTTCTCTGAAACTGGGTGCAATTTGTATATTTTATTTACTCTCTGTGAAACAGGCTACATTTTGTTTTCATCATATAAGCATAGTAAAATGGAATAACTATCTGTAGTATCTGAAGATGCACACAAAGTTTTGATTGCAGATCTAACAACTCCCATAGATCATAAACTTAAACCATCTTTTAACCAGGTGGACAATTAAGAAGTATAGAGTATGGATATAGCAATTTGGAATCTTACCACTGAAGATCCTCACCCTACAATCTAGTCTGTTGTCTTCCTATTCACGGGAAAGGTACACCATTCAAACCCTTTGTTTACTTTATAACATATAATACATTTTCGCCAAAATTCTACTATCACTAACGTTTGATATAAATTCGTACGTTTGAAATAATTCAAATCATTTTTAGGTAGATTATAAGACAGAAATGGACAAACTGGCCCATGAAGTTGGGACACTTATTTCCCGTACAATTTCTTAACATCACCTAGTGTAGAAATTCTCTTTTCAATCTGTTTGAAAACGTTTTTTTTTTTTACATTGCCTATCAATCATATTAAATAACTTTCAGCTTAAAAATTATTGTGTCTCCTTTATATTATAATCAGGAGCATTTTAAGCGAATAGCTATCCACACATCACCATGTTTTGAACAACATATTCGTTTAAGATTTATATATTATATCTTGTGTATCTAAACGCTTAAGCCCAAACACACCTGAAATAATTTCACTCTCACCTGAATAACAAAATACTTCAATCAGTTTACGTACGAAACTGAGAACGAACGTTGTTTCTGTGTCCTAGACATTCTGCTAATTAAATTTATGAAGATAAAATTGAAAATAACATATACTTAATTTCAAATCATGTCATTTAATTTCAATAAAAGCTGTAGTGATACGAGTTATATCACTTCTTCCTTTATAAACTTGTTTCTCTCCAGTGCTATAATAAAAAATGAAACGAAACGTGTTCAATCGACCTTTTAAATGAATGGATATCCAGCTCCACTAATCTTGTCGGTAATGAAACAAGTGAATAAACTCCAGAAAGTCATTGTAGGAATGTGAAGAAGTAAATTATCTTAACAACAAACTATAAAACTCTGACGTAATACCTTGCTTATCTCGACTAAGTGGGGAACTTAGAGGTATATTATTCTGAAAAAGTGTAAGTAGTTTTTAAAGTATACTCAGGTGAGAAACTTTTAAGGCAAAACAACAAAACCAACAAGCTAGAGTGATAAAACACCCTATTTGTAAAATATGTTTAGTTGAAACAAATAGTACTATAGGGAAATAAAACCACAGAAAGATAAATGGGGCAGCCGTCCCCATCCACTACCTCTGAAGAAATGATTCCGTATATTTGTATTATTTTCATTTAATAAAAAGTAAAATTTGAAGAAATATTTACAATTATTTTAATGATATTGTAAACATTATTTTTCTCATTCCTTGCTACCCCCTTTATATGTATACGTCTAATATCAAAAATTGCAATGGTTTCTTGAAGTCCATTGGTAATTTATTTTATCATCCCCTTCCAAATAAATATTATGATTACAACATTCACAGAAGTACTCGTAGAAACAAATCAAAACTGTAGGACTGTACAGAAAGATAAATATAAAAAATTACGTTTGGAGACATTACTCCCGTATCCAATACTAGAAAGGAGTACATGGTTCACACTTGACGAAGAAAGAATGAAAGTTCTCATTTTAACATCAAACGAAAGTGGTCAAACTCAAGTACTGTTATTATAATTTACCTAATCAAAACGTGTGATGCATATTTGATGCATAATGTTATCACAAATATAATTAAGTTGGTAAATTAAACCTAAATTCATTTGTTTCTCTAAACGACATGACTCGATTATCTGTCTCTATATCTCCCTATCTGCAGTTATTATCCGCTTTATTTGCCGGGCTTATATACTAAAATAGAGGGCGCCTAGAAAGGACTAGAGTTGCCAGGAAGAGTCACGATCCTTCTAGAAACTCCAGCGCGCATGCTTCCAGCATGTAAAAAGCGTCGTTGATGCTGTAAATGTCATTCTGCCAATTTGGAATGTTATGCAGCATTCTCCTATCTTCGCCAATACATTGCTCAGGTAGACTAGCATATGTGTACGAAACAAATTCGAAACAGTAACTAGCATAAGGTCGACTCTAAGTTTGTTTATTTTAGAATATTTTGAGTCGATAGACATGAGGGAAGCCTGTCAGTCAGTATTACCCATCAACAACTATCATATGACCAAAACCTTGGATTTGATCGTCACTTGTATAATGCAACCACAGCTTGAAAGTGCAAAGTGTACTTTAGCAGCAAAGGGACGCAAATTCACAGTCCGGACACGCTAACCTCTATAACACACCTGACCAATTATCTTTAAGAGAGGAGTTTAAATTTTTCAGCAAGAAAGTTTGAACTTGGAGAAAAATGTATTGTTTTATGTCATTCAGCCCTTTTAATGTGTTTGGAGGTAATTACCGTGTTTAATGAAAGCGTATTTCTTTATATTTTAAGTATCTTACTTTTATCTTATAAACATGTATTTTTATGTAGAATTGAAACTATTATTTAACATATTTTACATTGTTTATACTTATCATTAAATTAGTGAACTTCAAATATAACTGTTTTCCTGCATATTTAATTTTTTTAATGATAAAGAAAAATGTGATTTTATGAAGTGTGTATTTTTTGAATGTTAAATAAAATACTTTTGTGAAATGCAACATATCTGTCCTAATGCAAATTTTGATACTTACATCTCATGTAATTTAAACAAAATTATTAAAGAAAGTTTAATTCTATTATCTCTAAAGTGGAAGCAGCATGGTTTTGTAAAAAGCGAAAATATTTTGTATTTCAAAAGGAATTGTATTCTAGATTTTTCTGACTTTATCATAAGATTTTAACATTCTTTGCTGAGCCAACATTGCTCCCTCGGACTTCGATTTTATAATTCAGTATAAATTACAATTTAAATGGACTCACAGTAACATTTACACATGTTTGTGATATGGCTTGAAAACTATGAACATGTATTCCTTTAGTCCGCCATTCAAGCTATGTGATAAGATGTGACTCCCTACTGATCAATCCTCCCCTCTACTCCATGTTCTTCTTAAATCATCAAATAGAGAACAGTAGGTGTTCAAACCTCTTTAGATTCCCCAAAATACGACAACGAAATGAATGACGAATCGAAACACTATCTTTTTTTGTTGTTGTCCAAAACACTAAAATCAAACGATGACGCGGAAAGATCTTCTCCGCCTTCCACTTTGTCCTCGTTTAAGCAAAAGCTATGCGTGTATTGGAAGAAATTGATCTCAGAAAACCGCAGTGGACTTATATTCTCTGCTCTGTAATTTAGACATGAAGTCACGAATAGCGTTTTTTTTTTTTTTTTGCCCGGAATGTTCACATTTTCCATTGCATTCTTTACCAAGATCCACACATCAACCTCCTGATATCCTTTAAATTGCTAAGAACAAAACAGATACGTGACATTTAACACAATGGTACACTAGGTCCAATTTATGGATAAAAGATGGTGATACTAAATGCTTTGTTTTCTTCAATAATTTACCTTCACTGATACTTCATTGGTATTACATTACTAACGTTGTTTCCTATTTGGAACAGACTACTTTTGGATATTGCTAAACTATATCAGACTTTTTTTAATTATTGTTCAAATATTACTGTTAAAGACCCTTTTGAGCTTATTTTTAGTACAGATTGCTATATTGTTACAAGTACACAATTACGTGCTGAGAAAAGAGACTCTTAATATTGTAATTAATATGAATTATTTTTTTCGTTAGCATAAGAGCAACGAAAACATTTATCACCGTGTCGGACTTTTGTTATTCTTTGTTCATGTGAAAAAAAAATCTCAATTCGACGAGCAGGTTTTTGTTACAATAAGGTGAGATCCATAAAATAACATTGCATCAAAAACGAGGCGGGTAAACTGTCGTTTCTAATGTATGTGTCTATTCATAAAAAGAAAGGTTACGTCTAATCCCTAGTTCGGTGTGATCTTTCATTTCTGTTACTTGGTGACGTAAAGAAAGCTTAGTTTATGTTTTTGTTATCTTTTGAGTCGAATCTTTCTATTTTGAAATGCTCCAATAAAGCGTTAACCATTACACACTAGAAAAAAAAAATTTCGTGTATCGCAAAATCAAAACCATTACGTCAGAAGGTATTTTTCATCTTTTCTAGACTAACTGCTCTGTGAAAAGAATTTGTGTTAATAATAATACAACATGTACAACACAAGTCTGGTGTTTCAATGGCTACAACAAAAGGTCACGTAAAAACCAACGTAATAATTATGGGCAAAGAAAACAGAACACGGATGTTAATGCACAACCTATGTGTTGAATGCTATACAACCTATATGCACATAATAACATTACTAAACTAAGATATTTGGTAACATAAATCAAAAGTCAAACACTGCAGATCCCCGGTGGCTCAGTAGTAATTCTGAGAACTTATAACGTCAAAAATTGGGTTTCGATACCCGAGGTGGGCACAGCACAGATAACCCATTGTGTGCCTTTATGCTTAATAACAACAACAACAAGACCCTACATAAAATGAAAAGTAAAAAATTACGTCAGAGATAAAGTTATTCGTTTTCACTATGTGCTACTCCTGAAGGGTTCAAATCGAATTTTGTCATAAAAATATGGCCTCGTTACACAGTAAGGTACTTAAATAAATACAAGTTTGAAATGAAAACCGCACATCATTTATGTTGTAAAAAACGCAGAAGCATTGTGTGTTATATCTTCTACAACAATCGATTGTAGTTTGGTCCATACAATGTTACTTAAAGGGTTAAAATACTAAATATTTTGGCTCAACCGAATGATATGACGGCTAGAAATATCGGAGAAGCTATAGAAATAATTCAACATACTAAAAGTAATTGTCACATCTTGAACTTTAGACGAAGGGTTGGCAAGTAGGAAAATATGCAGAAGGCGTGATCTTCTTTAAGTTCAGTATGTAAACTAAGTAGTCAGATGGCCAATGACATTTTGTATATATATATATGTGTGTGTGTGTTTGCAATGAGTTTGATTTTACATTCTTGAAGATGACGTGATTGGACGTCGAAACGTGTAGAGTGCCTGATTTGAAACCGTTAACGGTTTCAAGATAAAGTTTTGAAATTGTGTGCTTATAAAACTTTGATCGTTTGAGTGATTGTAATTATGGTTCACACAAGTTTGTGTTTGGGAAAAAAAAGTATTTATGTTGCTGCGAAATAAGACAATAATACTTTTTTTTATATGCTTATAGTGGTATAAATGCTGAAAAAAGTAACTGCTTGTACTTACAGTTATACTCTATAATTATATATATAATCTATTCGTTTAGATCTGTGAAATATAAGGCAACTTTGATATAATTCTTTACGAAATGAATGAAAATTCAGGTGTGGCAAGGAAATATGGAATTTTTTAGCGTAAATCATTAATATGTTTTGGTTAAGAGTAAGCATAGATCAGAACTAAAATAATTAAAAATGGCCATCCTGTGTGACCAACTGACTAGAAATACTCAATGGTATAAATAAACACAGCATATTACTTTAATATTGTATTAAATCATCAGTTGAAAACCCTTTTTATTAACAAAAAGCTGACCGAAATTTGATTTCATTGAATTCATTAGGTTGTCTGAAAACTGCTCTTTATTTAATCTAAAATTTCCTTACTTGTTAGTATCTAGGTACACTAAGCTCAGTAACAGCTCTTGTCGTCTTTTTCTTTATAAGTTTAAGGACTTACAATGTTAACATCCGGGGTTCGATTCCCCGTGTTGGACAGAGCGCAGAAAACAAACCTTAATTGTGTTTTGTGTTAACGCAGGAAAATAGCATGTGTTCATGGTGTTTTCAGTAGAAAAATGTAGATTTCGAACTTCATCAATTTAAACACTAACACGAAACTAATAAACGACAGACGATTGCAGTAGACATATTTAATTCTAACTAAATGATCATTTCAGCTATTTATGTATTTGTTTGTTTGAAGTTACGCACAAAGCTACACAATGGGCTACCTGTTCTCTGCCCATCACGGGCATCGAAACCCGTAACGGCGCTGTAAGTCCGTAGATATACCGCTGTGCCACTGGGAAGGGGCCGCTATTTATGTGAGCTTTACTATCTATATAAAAAAATTTCTGGCGTTTTTCTTATCGGATAAGTTTCGTGTCTGAAGAAATATTGCTTTGTCTAAGATAACCTATGAGCTGAATCATAAAACGGGAAATAATTTGACTTCTTTTTTTTTCAAATTCAAATTAAAGAAGTATTAGAGATTCATAAACAGTATGAAATTTCTTGCTAATATATATATATATATATATAAATTATTTGAAAGCTGTTCAATGAGCTATCTGCGATGTGCCTGCAGCAGGAGGATCGAGCCTTAAAATATAAAGTTATAAGCTTACTGCTTAGTCATCGCATACGTATGAACATCTAGATTTAGAAGGATAAATAGCTACATAAGTACAAAGCCATACTTACTATGTGTATGTGCATGAATAGCTACAAAATATGGTTAAAATACAAATTTGCTATTTTGATTATTATGGCATATCCAACATGTATAGGATCAACCAAATAAATGCATGATCAACAAAACCAACAGGTTACAAATGCACTCCATATAAAAATTAAATTTTTATAATATTATAGGCCTGGCATAGTCTGGTGGTTAAGGCGCTTGACTCGCAATCTGCTGGTTGCGGTATCGTACTACGGTACCGAACATATTGTCCTTTGACCCATATGGCATTATACTGAGACGGTCAATCCCACTATTCATGTTTCTAAGAGGTAGCTCAAGAGTTGGCGATTGGTACTGGCGGCAGAGAGCCTTAAACAAAGCAAATGAACAATTAACATTACATAAAAATAATCGTAAGACAGCAAACAAAAAACGACCGAAATATATTGTTACTCTGAATTAATGTAAAATAAAAAAATACTTCAACTCATTAATAATAATAAAAGTCTTCGTTATCGATTACTTAAATGTTCACATGTAAGACAAAACTTTATATTTAATCGAGAAACATTTTTGATATTATGTTTGTTTGTTTTTGAATTTCGCGCAAAGCTACACGAGGGCTATCTGCGCTAGCCGTCCCTAATTTAGCAGTGTAAGACTAGAGGGAAGGCAGCTAGTCATC
>NW_013665984.1:262226-264521 GCF_000517525.1 Limulus polyphemus | reverse complement strand
CTGAAAGGGCGAGCATGTTTGGTGTGATGGGGATTCGAAACCGCGACCCTCAGATTCCGAGTCAAGCGCTCTAACCACCTGGCCATGCCGGGCCTTGATATTATTACGAGAATTAGCGGGAATAGGTAGATAGAAAACTGGAAAACATTCTATGAATATGGAACATAAGTTATTAATCATAAGTCATTGAATTACGGAAGGATAAAAATCCTCCACCCAAATATTTTTACTTTCTTGTGACTATACAACACTGGTTAAATGCAAAACATTTCTGTATAATAAGCCGTAAATGAAGTTAGAACCGAATCATTTATTTTAATTAATTATTAAAAATCTAGCAATCAATTATTCATACAACAATGCGTGATAAGGAAACGATTTTGAGACAGTCATTTCACTTTTTTCATCAAAATTAAGAAATCTAAAAACCTCTTCTCTTTGGAGTTCTTCACATTCTCCTAATTACGGTTTCATTAGTTCTTTTATGCGATTTTTATAGTAGCTACTAAAGTCACGTGGTTTGGACTGATTTTATCTCAATTAATTTCAGACTGTAGATAAATTAGTTTTACAGTACAAAACGAAATGTCTAAGAATATTCATATGGTCAGAGAATAATTAAGGTAGCAGTGATGCCCAAAAAATCACGTTGGGCGAAATAATTATATTATGTTTTAGCCATATTCTGTAATTTTAGTGTTATTCATGTGAATCTTTAAAGTTTAAAGGAAATGAAAGAGCAGAGAAGTAGGCGTCAAGATGATGAGTCTGCCCAGTGCCGTCTAATTACTGACAGAACTTGCACGTTTGTTTGCTTGTTTTTTCTGACATTTCGTTAGTAATTACTGTGTGATTTCAAAATGAGGTTCTCCACGGACATGTGCCAATTCCGATAAGCATTTTTTTCCAATGGGTTCTTTCCCTCTATTTTTTTCCAATGTGCTCTTTCCCTCCTTCCCTGAAAACTCATCGTTCGATTTTGAAGGGAAGAAAATCGATACATTTAGAGGGGGGGGGGGATTTCTGTTGTGTAGAACCTATGGAATCTAACATCACGTGATATTAAGTTCATTTTATCTTCTCGGGTAATCTTAGCTACCTCTACCCCCACCGACTCTTTTATAATGGATTCCTTTTATTAAAAAAAAAAACCTCTCCACCCTGATTTGATATTGACATACAAACTAATTCGGAATACCTTCCCTAATCTATAGTTACGCATGGTAAACCTAGTATGTTTATCTGTATATAGAGTATTTGGCTACTGAATCAGATGGACTGTATTTAGTTAATCTGCTTCTCGCGTTTCAGACGTTGAATCAAATAGAACGTCATATCTCTGATTTTCAAAATACCCTATTTTTAGCGTAATATCGTAAGTTTAGCAGAGATAACTTCTTCAAACTTTAATGAAGGTTCAAGATTCAAATTGAGTGATTCCTTTTAACGACTTTGTCAACTGTAGGATTTTATTTTGAGCGTTCAAACTATAACCTGGTTAAAGTAATCACTTTCACGACTGTAATTACTTTAATAAATGTTTTTTAACTACTTGTGTCTTGATGAGTTTTAGAGATTAAAGCTAGGTTAGACACTTAAAGGGAAAAATTATCTCATGCCAGTTAACTTAAGAATGAGCATTTCTCTATGCTATTTCTAAATAATATAACGGCTAAAGTTAAAGTACGTATTATCTGAGTGGAGATATCTTATACTTCAAGGTTCTTGCGTAGTTATCTTTTCTGAATCAAATCAAATATGTATTTTCCTCCAAAACATTACAATACAGTATTACTGTATTAAAAGTAACCTATATATATATGTGTGAATATCTTAGTTTTACACACAGGAATTCGACAATATTTCAAAGGTGAGATTCCTCGGTAAATAACTTATATTTATAAAACGATTAATGTCTACGTCTCTTCGATGTGTGTGTGTTTGTTTGTTTGTAATTAAGCACAAAGCTACACAATGGGCTATCTGTGTTCTGCCCACCACGGGTATCGAAACCCGGATTCTAGCACTGTAAGTCCACAGACATACCGCTGTGCCATTGGGGGCCGATGTGTGTGTGTTATACGTTAAAACTGTGATATTCGACTGTGAAAAAGCCCTTGAATATCAGTTAGAGCGGATATAATAACATTATCGTGTGTTCAGCGATATACTTATAATAACTCAATGTCAAATGATTTTTTTTAATCCTAATTTCTAAATAACTTTATTATTGAGTACATATTCCACTTTATAAAAGGTATTTTATTACGTCAGTAAATTCTGACTTGTGATGCC
>NW_013665984.1:242776-261872 GCF_000517525.1 Limulus polyphemus | reverse complement strand
ATTACGTCAGTAAATTCTGACTTGTGATGCCAGCGAATAACTTAAATCATGCGGGTATTTTCTCAACCAGTTTTCTGCTGTTTAAATGTATTAAATACATTGAAATCTGTTTATAGATCTATCGGCATTCAGGTACAAAACAATAAACCCGTGAAGCATTCCTCTCATGTACAAATTGTTTCCAGTTTTAAAAGTACACTTTCAATTTGATATAAATTTGTTGAAACACTATTTGTCAGAATCATGCTAGATTGAAGATATTGATGTTATGTATAAAGAACTTGCGTGTAAACAGTAATTTCATATGCATACGTTCTATACTCCTACCAACTCTACGTAGAAAATGTGAGCAAGACAAAAGAGTGAAACAAATAAATTGATGATAGATCATTTTCTGGAAAGTCCAAGAGCGTTCTAACAACAAAGTAAAAGTTCTTACTAGTTTCCAAAGGAAGTCAAAATTGTTTTTCAATCTGAAACTCTTATGATGATAAACGTAGAAATATAAAAAGAAACGAAATGTTTAACGCAGATTATTCCATTTTTATTGGCCATTTTGACAGCTTGTTAGAGAGTATCTGGTCTTATTAATCTCTATCAGGTCTTTAGTAGTGATGGTTCTCAGTGGAATCATTTATAAAACAAAGGTATTCAAACATAATACAGTATGGCAACTTTATAGGTGATTCTTTTCGAGTAAAACAAAAACATTGACAATGGTTAAAAAACTTGACAGTTGAAAAATCACCAATCTGTTATCCCAGTTCTAGCCCAGTATATATGCACGATCGAACTTGCAAATCTGGCTATTTATCCCAATGTGCAAGCACATTGAGATTGACAGATCTAGTCTTTTCATTGTGGAATATTTTATCAATTCTCACATCTCACATGGCTAAAATGTTATTCGCCAGTATCAGCCTCTTCTCTTTATCATTTTTTGTTTGGGTCTACCACGAGAAAGAGATTGTACCCTCTTTGTAAAATTCTTGAAAGTTTCAGCTCTATGTATGTTTTCGTTTCTGATCATAAACACTTTCAACACATGAAATTATTTTCTTCAGGGAGAAAATAGTTTCGGGTCTTACACTTCAGGCTAGTGAGGATATTTTAACGTGGGTATCTTACGGAGAAACATCATAAAGAGTCAAATTATCACCACTATAGAAATAAAATCTCCATAAATACATAAATAAAGAAACTAACAATCTTGTCAAGGTGGGAAATCCAGTTTGTGTTGAATTCTTTTAACTTATAATACTTAATATCTACAACTTTGTTAAGGCTCATGGATAGTTTATATGAGTGATATATGGAAGTAACTAAGGAAACATCTACATCCTTAAGCCCATCAAGAAGAACTCTTTGCCCTCCTCAAGAATCCAAGACTTAGCAAAAGTAAAAATCAGTTCTTAAGTCTTTGCTGTCAAAACTAAGCGTAGTTTATATTTGCATCTCTACCTTATCAGTTAACTCTGTCAGAGGATTCTAAACGAGAAGCATTCTTACTCTTATTGTATTTCTAACTTTAGGAAGCAGCCTTACTTGTTAGAAAGCCATAAATCATCTTTTTCATGCAAAAGTATTCAACACCGCTGCGATTCTCCCTCTTGCCTCTGCCACTTTCGACAAATATGTCAATCACGTTTCCCTTCCCCGTTGAGAAACAGTTGTTGGGAACCAAAATTTTAATTTTCTTTTCGAAAGTCACAACCCAGATTGGAACGAAGAGAGGAAAGGGAACAAAAATAAGCAAAACTTGCGAAATATACAAATTGCCCAGGTTTCAATGTGGCAACTCACTAGTTTTTAAAACAAGCATAAATCATTTGATTTCATCTCAGAGTAAGCTGTCAGTAGTTAAATTGCTACAAAGACAAAGAAACTCATATCATTTTCTATATGTGAAGCAGATAAACTTTATCCTCATCAGTTATAAAACAACCACTAGTGATATTTACCTGCATCATGGAAAACAATACAGTGATCTTATTGGTTAATAATTTTCTACCTTCAAGGCATTTGTGAGTTCAAAACGAAAGCCCAGATATATGAGTTTTTATTTTCATCTAAGGAGAAACAATACGTGCTCCCAAACCAGTAGATGCCAGAAATAAAAATCAGTGTGAGCATGTTTTTAGCTTAGAAGAAACACCAGTGTATAAAAATGGGCAAATAATTCCTACGTTAACCATCGTGTAAACTTTAAAAACTCGTTGTTACATTTCGCTCCCTGGAGGCCTTATACGGAAGAAAATGTGTGTATCTGTGAGTTATGGCGTTAATCAGTGTGCAACATTTGTGAGTAAGTATATTTTATGAGTTGTCACTGAAGATATTAGGGTTATTTTTTCTATATGACACCGGCAAAAAATACATTACTTCACGAGTATTTAGATTTCATATTTGTCAGTACCCTAGGAGCTAACGCTAGATATAAAGTTCGATCCCTATGACAAACACAAAATAGATAATCCTTTGTGGAGCTTTGCGCTAAAGCATACAAATTATGTTCATTATTCTTATTTTAACTTGTTGTCTGGCTTTATATAAATATATGTATGAAGTTCCTAGGGTACTGATAAATATGAAATCTAAATACTCCTGAAGTAATGTATTTTTTTGCCGGTGTTGTATAGAATAAAACCGGAAAATATCCATTCAGATATTTTAGAAATCTATTGTTTTAACAATTTTTTGTCACAGCAAATATTCTGCTTTGGGTATTATTCTTACTTTTACTGTAAAGTTGGTTTAAAACTTTTATCGTCACTTTATTCGAAACATTTTATTAAGATATATACAAAGACTTTATCGGGTATCATTTCAAATTTAATTACACCCTTAAAAGTAGCATATTTCTAGGGCAATAAGGTAAAGAAAACAAATAGGCGATTTAGTTGCAATGAGCGTTTCTTGCGTTTGAGATATTTATCAAATTTTTTATATACCTTCTTCTGTTTCCTTTAGTTTGCATAGCGGGAGGGCGTGAGAACACGAGTAAACAGCTTACTGGTGAGTTGTCTTGCATCCTTAAGCCTGACGATAAAATCAGCTGCTACGACAACATATTTCATTCGACTCGAATGCGCTTTTCAACCCCAAGCATATAGTATCCAAACAAAACTGTGGGCAAATATATTGGTTACTCACCATAAGATAATTCCTTCCTCCACGTAATGGAAAAAAGAGCGAATTTCTACAAGGAATTTTTATGAGCGATACCAATTATATTTGAGTTGGTTATCTATTGTCTGCAGCTGACTATAGTTCCAACGTGATTCGCAATCCTAATCGTATATTATCTAATTTATGTTCGACAACATATCCCTTTATAACGTTAACTGTCATGAACAAAGTTGAAAAGTGTGATATAATAGTTTTACATGTATATTTGAAGTTTTAAACCTAAAGGATTTTCTAGTGTATATTACGCCTTAAAATGTTTCGTAACTTGCAAATCTTGTTGAAAAGGTTTTCATTTTATAATGTTGTTGTGGTGTGACTGACATTTCTTGTCTTTCTAAGCTAATATTGGAGTGAATTTCTTGTTGTTTTGTTAAAGTCAAACTTTCGGGTTATTTTTCCTTCTTTGTATAATGAACTTATCAGGTGTTATTAAGCTATCGTTAATTACTATGATATTTCTGAATTAGGATACTATTAGATTTTGTATTTATACCAAAGCTAATAAAGTTATTTATCGCCCTCCCTAATTTGTAACGGCTGACCTGAGGAAATGCAGCCAGTCAGCAGCACCCTACCACCCATCAACCATGATAAAGGATTGACTGTCGCTCATATAACGCGCTTACAGCTTAAAGTGCAGGGAATATGTAACGGCTGACCAGAGGAAATGCAGCCAGTCAGCAGCACCCTACCACTCATCAACCATGATGAGGGATTGACTGTCGCTCGTATAACACGCTTACAGCTTAAAGTGCAGGAAATATTTTGTGGTATCATCCAGATTCTAACCTGGCTCACCAGCTCCGAAATCCAGAGCTCTAACACAAGGTCTACCCACGTTCACGTGAATTAGAAATTCCTAGATTTTTATACAACGTTGTCGCAATTAAATTCATAAATTTTCATGGTCAATTACAGTTCTACAGAGCGTATGCAATCATTACAAGTAATGTAGGTATCATCAGACGAGTGGCGTTGCTTATTGCACTAACCTAAATAAATTAATGTATTTATTCGATGATTAACTGTGGCCAAAGAGAAGTTAATTCTAATCAATAATTTTTTATTTATTCACGGATCTAGATATTTTATTATACGGGAAAATGCAGTAACGGTGCGTGTAAAACATTTCCTAGAATTATGAATGCGTAATTTCTCAATTTTTATATAACTCTCCCAGCACTTAAATTTAAACATTTTTGCTTCAGGATCAATTAGTGATTTACAGGACACGTGCTAGGTTACTTTTTAAGGTGTTTGGTTTCCAACATTTCTAGTAAACTCCCACTGTAAACTAGCCAAGTCATCTAGTGGTCCTTCAAAGTGCAACTGTTCAGTTCTTAACACTAGCTTAATACCGAGTGCTAGAAACATTAGTTAAATATTTAGTAGTTGTTATTTTTTCGAAAAAGCATGATCACGTGTGAAATCTATGAACAAAGTAAGTTTTTGCAGACTAAGTACCATTAATTTTTTTAAATAATAGAACTGACGTCATTTATGCGATTACTATAAACAATATAGGCTTCTTAAATAGTTGTGGCGTTTTTAGTTGTGAAATAAAAGACAACTAAAAACCATGTATTTCATCATACAAGAAGGCCAGTCTTATTTTTCTCGATTTGCCCTTAATAATGAAGGGTGGAATTCCCTGAAAATACTACAACTCAGTGACAAGTGGTGAATCGAATGACTGATTGGACTTCATATTTCTTTTTAGAAGGCTTCTTAAAAACGTTTGATTATTAGTGACGCTGCTTATAATGTCATAATCTAAATACATTAATCTATCTATTGATGTTGTGAAAGAATTAGTTGATAATCAATAATAGTTTTATATATCCATGGATTCCAATACATTGGTTTATGGAAGAATGCATAGATAACGCTAAGTCATGAAACAATGGGGCTTGTACGAGAAATACACATATATTTCTAGATCTTGGCGAATCAGTTTCTCAGTGGAAGAACACGCGAATGTAGCTGTGTCTTCATACAATGCTGTTTCTACAGAAGATAACATGTTTGTTCCCAGATCCTGATGCGCTGCTCTTTGTGTGGAAAAACACAATAAGAACTATACAGGTAATGAAAAACAAAGTATGTATGTTTGTATATTGTTAAGCACAAAGCTACATAATCGGCTATCTGCACTCTGCCAGCCGCGGGCATCGAAACTCTACTTTTAACGTTATGTACCCTAAACCTTACCCCTGAGCCACCGGGAGGAGGGACTAAAAGATAATGAAATAATATGATAAATTCACACATTTTGTTATTTATTATGTAAAAGACTGAAGATTTAATAATTCATTTGTGGCTCATTCAAATATTAACAAAGTACTGTTATTAGATGAAGTGCTCTTTTAGAAAGGTCAGGGCGAAGCTTAGGGATTAGCGTGCCAGATTGCGAATCATAAGGTCCAAGGTTCGAGCCGTAACCTACTGCTGAATACCTTCAGCACTTTCAGGTGTATGGGCATTTTGAGAGGGTCTCAGTAAATTCCGCTATTCGGCTAAAAGTGCAGCTACTCGGTTCCCTTCTTCTGGTAGGCAGTTCTATAATATGAATCGCTATGCTTAAAGCATTATTTTTTCTGGACGTTCTCCAAATCAAAAGTCTTATCTTCTCTCTCTTATATGAAAGTCGCGAGATTGTAATGCTTTCTCTGCACCGTGTTATTGCCCTGTATAATAAAATCAAGCTACTGCAGCCACCTAACGTTCAAATTTCGTCGTTCAGTAAAACAAAGATAGGTAACTATCAGACAAAAGCAACTTATATTTGCGATCTGGTTTTAGAATGCCATCCTAGTTTTTACAAGAAAAAATGGTGCATACTAAGCGGAAAAAGGGTTAGTGAATCATGAAGTGTTTGGAGCAAATCTGACGAAGAATTATAAAGTTAAGCATATCATGAATATTTTAGTAACAATATACCGATACATATGGTATTCGACCATCGATTTTTTTCGTACATAGTGTTCGTTTTCTTAGTATTTCTAGTGAAACAAATAATTACCTGTCATTTTCGGAAGAGCTGAATACACAGAACTTTTAGGTATTGACATTTTTTACATGCCTCAACAAGAACTCAATTGACTGTGTGAGTATAATAAATATCTCTATGTATGTGTGTACGAATTCGCTGCATATTTGTACGAGTTTTGAGTTTTCTTTTACAAGTAAGACTGTGATGCGTTTCCCGGGAAATGATTATGTCGTAAAAGTTTATCTAGCCGAATTAACATGATTACAAGAGGGTTTTCTTGTCTAATTCTAGCATCCACTTAATCGAGTCACGGTGCCAATACTAAAGACGTGCTTTATAACGGTCTACGACTATCTTCCATCCACATCTACGTCTGTTTATCGAAATCTTTACGGTTCTTGGTCTCCATTATGGGCATTCCTTAATTCACTCTTCCGAGCGAAATGGAGAACCCATGATGAGCGCAAATACCGCCTCAAAATGCGCACAATCAAAACGACAAGAGTCTTCGGTCTTTTCTAGACTTTGCAATTAAACTAGCGAGACTGCAAACATGAATTAATAACCTCATTTAAAATTCTTCCCGAAACTGGAAGCGTTATCTAAATCTCTGTTCAGGAATGAAAGAACAATTTTCAACTTTGCATAAATATGATTGATGCACTATTCTTTCTTTTGACTCTTGGTTGATTGTGTAATTCTTGCTTTGCAATTATCTACCGAAAATCTTTATAATGTTTTGTCTTATCTTTAGCAAGTATGCTAGAAAGTATCACAAAAATGTATAAATTTAGAAATATTTTTACGTCTTCTTGTTTTTATTATTACAATTCTTGTTTTGTTTTTTTCGTACACATTTTTAAACTCTATCGCAGACAGTTTTTTTTTATCTGAGGATCGAAATTAACTTTTCCATTTCGGCTGAGTTTTTCAAGACTTTTATTTCCTCTTCTTCAGACAATATTAATCACCTAGAGGGATCAGCAGCAGAGAAAGAATTAATTTAGAAGCTGAAATTTTAAAATATCTTTGAAGTTTGACTTAGGATAAAAGTTTAGTTTCACCATTTCTCAACTGTTTTAATAGCAATACCTACAATGACCATTGGTTTGGTTTAATACTTTTATATAGGTAAGGACAGGTTGAGTCTCTTGTATGCTAAACTCACCAAGTCCTTTTATTCTAACAATGCATGTACATAGAAAAAAGCGATGAGCAGACATGTTGACAACAGGGAATGTGTTATTACGTGTAGCTACTTTCAAGTATTTCACCAACTTCCCACTTGCTCTTTTTTTTGCTGGTGTTCAATTCTTAACCGTTGAGCCGTTATTAAGAATTATAGCGTGTCCAAAACTTTATAAAAAACATAAAAAATCCCTTAATTTCTTTTGTTATTATATCTAATAACATTCTCTTAAACCGCTTAAAATAATTATTTGACCAGAGAAAGATCAAAAAGTGGAAAATAAGCTTTAACCTCTATCTCGCTTCAACATTCTGATAAATCAATTGATTGATTAAAATAGATAAATGGCTGGAAAAAAATAAACTTTGACTTTTCACTTGTTGACGTCATTGAAACACTCACTTGCATTTTGTATTCATGACGAAGCTACAAAAGCTATATGATCCAGTCACCCCCCCCCCCCAATGGCACAGCGGTATGTCTGCGAAGTTACAACGCCAGAAACCGGGTTTCGATAGCCCATTGTGCAGCTTTGTGCTTGACTGCAAACAAATGCAAAAAAAAGATGCGGTCCCTAATTTTTCAACTACTGACTAGAGGGAAAGTAGCCAGTCAGCAACACCCTACCATCCACGCTGATGAATTGACTGTTACTCTTATAACGCATCTGCAGATGAAAGTGCGAAGAATGTTTTGTGGTGTCGCTTGGGTTCTAACTCGGTTCGCCAGCTCCGAAATACAGAGCTCTACCACATGTGCAGGGAAAAACCCGCACTCATTTTTCTTCTTTACGTCGCCAGAGAAAGTCTAGAAAGAAACAGAAAATTAAACAATCACCAGTCTTTCTTCTGGATAAATGATAAAGAAAAATAAATTGATAAGTCTAAATGAAAACTTTTTCTAGTTTATTTTCTGCGACGTTTCGATCAGACGCCCTTCCTCAGGCAATAAAGACCGTGTTTACTGCCTGACGAAGGGCGTCTACTCGAAACGTCGCACAAAATAAACTAGAAAAAGTGTTCATTTAGACGTGTCCATTTATTCTTTATTATCATTTATCCAAGTTTTTCTTCTCGCGTCTTGTGGAACAACTGAGTCTTTCTTCAGGATAATTATAAGCGTTTAAGAACCGTATGTAAGCTTATACCAGTGCTAGTTACGTCTACTTTATTTGTTATCTTACCACTATTCCTATCTTCATTTGACTTTATGAAAAGTCTAAAATATTCAAGCTTCGACGCGTTTTAAAACACACTGAAATTTTAAAGAGTGGTTGAATGAAACATAAATTTTCTATTTTTCGCATATTGTTTCCTGGAACTAATTTCTTTATAAATTTGTTTCTACTGATGCGCATTTGTCAGAAAATTCTAACAACAAAATGATATTGCCTTCCAAACTATTACAAAATTACAGACAATTTCAAACGTGAAAATGAGCTATAGTTCATGTGATGAAAAATTCCGCTGTTCATTTCAAGACAACGTTCAAATATTCTCTGTTGTCCTTATCTTGAAGTATACGATGAAATGTATATCTTTATAATTATGCTACAACACAGACAAAGTGAAAAGGTAGCCGTAAATCTATGTTTTGCTGTGTATGACTAGCTTGCATGTAAGACGCCTAAATATGACAAAGTTTAGCGCCAAAATTTTAATATTGTTTTATATATAAAACACTGCCTGACATGGCCTGGTAGTTAGGGCGTTCGACTCAAAATTTGCAGGTTGCGGGCTCGAATCTCGTCACCGAACATGCTTCGCCCTTTCAGCCGCGGGGTCATTATAATGTGTCAATCAATTACATTTGTCGTTACAAAGGGGAGCCTAAGAGTTTGCGGTGAGTACTGTTGAGTAGCTGCCTTCCCTCTATTCTATCACTTCTAAATTAGGGACGGTTAGCGAGGATAACTCCCGAGTAGCTTTGCACGAAATTCAACAAACAAACAGTTATTTTATGAAAATAGATCGTGGTTGCTTGTGTCACTGAAACATTCGTGGAAGACATTTGCCTAAAGAAGAACATCACGTTTGATGGATATAAAATGTTGCTGTGGACACAAAGAAAAATAGGAACACTTGAATATGAAATTGATAGGTTGTCTAATGTCAGATAAATGTCAGGAAAATAAACGCTGAGCCTTAACTCGTGTCGTAAAACATGTTTATTTGTTTATGTTTTTTAATAAGGAAGCTCAATGACGTGTACTTAGGGTGATAACAAATAATATTGTATCTAATAGAAGAGCTATGTTTATGTTAAATTGTAATTTTGGAGTATTTTTTCCCCAACGAAACAGACCAGAATGACTGGTTTCTATATATAAGAATAAGCGTGCAACCACATGTGTATTAATGTGCCAGTATCTTAAACAATAGTAACATATCTAGCCAATTATTTATTGTATAAAATTAGACGTGTCGGTAGAAAGATTTAAACATACGAATAATTACATGGGTTTGTTAAGGATTATGGTAAACATATATATATCAGTGTCACAAGGCAGCTTCTACAGACACTTAATACTACACTTTAGCACACATGAAAACTAAACATTTTATTTTTGACAAGCATGAGTGTCAAAGGTTACATTCCACTTTTAATATTAAATGCTACCCTTGACTACTGGTAATGGTTTGGAGTATACGCCATTTTATTTTTGTTTTAACATGCGTGTATACTTTTAACATCAGGCCTGTTATATAAATATTTAATTAAAGTGCTTTAAAAAGGCGTAAAATATGCAGTTGATACACGGCAGCGGTTTAATGAATAAGGTTTATGGTGTACTATAATGGCATAAATATAAAGTTTTTGTTGAGAAAAATGTGGTACATATCACGAAATTTAAAACATCTTATCAACATCTTAAAATAATTAACTTTACGAAAATTATATAATGTTTCAAGATGTGTTGCATCACTAAACTATATAGTATGAGAACCAGTCTGACTTTTGATTTTTGTACACGAGCACATCCTGTTTAATAGCTGTATATACTTGTCTTACAGTCTTGATCAAAAGCAGTCTATAAAGTAATATTGAACTCACTAGAAAATCATGTTAACAAAATACATTAACACTTGAACTCACTAGAAAATCATGTTAACAAAATACATTAACACTTGAACTCACTAGAAAATCATGTTAACAAAATACATTAACACTTGAACTCACTAGAAAATCATGTTAACAAAATACATTAACACTTGAATTCACTAGAAAATCATGTTAATAAAATAAATTAACATAAGACCTTATCGAATGGCTAAAACAATTTTAAGACAAAATTTCTTTAATTAAAATAAGTATGCGGAAAGTTTGTTTGTTTGTCGTTAAACACAAAGCTGCGTTTTCAGACCTGCCGCTGAGCCACCGCGAGGGTACATAGAAAGTACATTTCACATTAAAAATTTACACATATATTTAATCACTATATTTCTATTTGAAAGTTTTAAATATTACATTTTCACATTTTTCTGTTGCTGAATTAATCAAGAACATCTGTAATTTAGTAAGATTATGTGTGCTGAGTTATGTTTGTCATAAAAACTTGCAAGTGCTATTTCAACTGTAAAATATGGCACTTTTTCCAGATTAATGCAATCGTAAAACTTACGAATTTTTATAAAAGGTAATGGCTAAGTATATTTTAAGAAGTATTTTATTTAAACAAAAATATAGATAAACGTACAAAGAAACTTTATGTCAAATATTGATAAGCCTTTTC
This sequence comes from Limulus polyphemus, assembly GCF_000517525.1. Lineage (NCBI taxonomy): Eukaryota > Metazoa > Arthropoda > Merostomata > Xiphosura > Limulidae > Limulus > Limulus polyphemus. The sequence goes on along the minus strand of NW_013665984.1, from coordinate 250,769 downwards.
AGAATTACAATGGAAATAATGTTATTTTTTACAAATTTCAAAATGCTCTCAGGTCATTAAACCTAAAGATAAGTGTATATGTCTATATTTTCCCCTTTACTACGTATGGTGCTGTATTGAAATGTATAGAAATTTCATAACGTTTCACCTAAAGCGAGCAATATAATCTTGGTTCGAAGCACTTTTTTTCCAATAATGTGAAAACACGATCTTAAAGTAGAACTCTCAAACGAAGAACTAGAAATTCTGTATAAGCTATTTTCGTTCTTTAATAGTGTTTTAAACATTAGTATATGCATAAATTTTGGATCCAATGTTACTTTAGTAATATAATCAAACTTTCTAGACAATTAATATTGGAACATCCTGACCTTTGTTCATGCTTTAATACGATCAACATATTAGGACATCATCTTTAAAATATTATTGAAAACTCCAGCATGAATACAAATATTTGGCGGTTTTCTCTGTTTTATCATATTAATTTTATGGTATGAATAACCGAAGAATTACAGAGCAAGAAAAGTATACAACAAAAAAAATAAAATGAAAATACTTAGTTTTTTAAATAACAGTCATTCTTTAGGTTCACGGGTTAATGAATTAAACATGAACCGCGAATTGACGTATCAGTATAATATATTAAAACATATATATATGTGCTATTAATGTGATTTTTTTACATATTTTAACTGGGGTCAGACGCTGACTATCAGCTGTGTGAGCGTTATAAGAGTAACTGTCAAATCCCACATTCTGGTCAGACAAGATTAGCCCTGGAGTTGGATGCTGTTGACTAGCTGCCTTTCCTTTATTCTATCAGTTCGTAATTAGGAACGGCTATGTGCAAATAGTCCTTGTGTAGCTTGGCGCGAAATTATAAAACAATCAAACATTACTGAACTGCTGTAAGAGTTACAAATCAGACATTATTCACAAAATAAACAAAATAGTTTTCATACATGATTCATAATAATCAACAATGAACATATTATTCTATGCAGTGTTACAGGCTATAATTCTTCTTATTATGCATTCTAGTTAAGCATAAAATTGACTGTAAATTTATAGCATCCTGCTTGAATAAAATTTAAAGTGTTGATTTGCATCGTTCGCAGAAAATATTCTAATATGTTTGGTGAAATAATAGCTTTAAAGCCCATCTCTAGGACTTTTCTTAGAGATTCAATCTTACTATAATATCGAATGTTAAAGCATTAAGCAAACGACAGTCTGTTCTTCACACATAACGGAACCAATACTAGTATTTAGTAAGTAAAATGTGTATATCAGTAAAATTTTATCCAGGGCTTATAATGTTGGCCCTGACTGCATAACCTAAAGTCATAGTTTCAACCTTGGAATTTTGATTATGGAAGCTTGAGTCTAAATAAAAACAGTAGTATTCATAATATTGCTGCAGCTGTGATGCTTGTATTTTTGTATCACCTATATTATATGACAAGTTACGTTGTACGGTGGCAAATGCTGAAATGTGGGCAACGTAAGGCATTTTAGGGCTAGAAGAGTAATAAAATTTTATATATAAAACGAAATAAGACTAGAAACTTTGTATATTTTGAACCAAAAAAAATGCAAGAGGCGATCTACAACTGGTAAAGCACATAGTTCAAATATGATTTTTCTTCCCTTCTTACTAGAATCCCACATAACTTATTAAGCCAGTTAAGACAGAAGTTATTTCAAATAATATATTGATAATTTATTGTATTTGCTACCATAAAATGGATCATACTGTTTTGTTATCAGGATTATAAGATATAAAACTAACGAATTTTCTTCTTTATATCAAGGATTAAATTATCTGAATTAAGTTATCTATTTTTGGTATGAGTGAACATACGTGATATGCTGTTAACTATTTCATAAAGCATATATTAGATCACATTACGTAACAAAAACCATACCATAGACAGTAGGTATTAGCGTAGCTAGTTGGATAATATAAAATAAAAACAGAGCCACGTTAACACATCAATACATATATATATACACAGATAAATGTTAGCTACTGAGATAGGAGGGTAAGCTGGTTAGTGGAGAGATTCGTTTGTGGATTAGGAAAATGTGTATCGGAAATAAACTAGTTTAAAAAGTACGTAACTCGGTTAAAAGTAAATAGGCCCGCTGAGACAAGTAATTATAGGAAAACAAAAGCTTCAGATCTCAGACTTTCTAGTTCTCGGCTCTTATATCGTGATCGACGTACAACTAAGTTAATCCAATACAATAGCTCCCTTGTTGCATTTAACTATGGAGGCCACGCATTATAACTAACTTCTTTCCTATGTAGATAGAGAACGAACGATGGGGATGCAAGAAAAGTATGCTCATACATAGTGCTAAACTCAGAGTATTTGCAGCATAAGCACCAAACCTTAGAGAAGGGTTCCAAAAACGAAGTGCAAATTTTGGATAAATAGTTCGACGTGTAATATATGATAAAAGACATAAATATGGATATTTTAAGTTTATTTAAGTATATGAAAGGTTGGGATGATTAACAAGTATATATAATTATACAGATTATCTACGTCGTCTAATGATATTTTGAATCACTTGATGTAATATAACCAGCAGTGTGTGTATTCACTCATGAGGAAATCAGTTTTCCCTTCATACAGTGTGATCTTTTAAGACGTGCGGAAATTTTGAGCATAATGCTGATGACCTAAAGATTGAGATAACGTTTCCGTTTTCAGGTTTTTCTATCAGTTCCTACACGTTTCTACCATTCCACGTGTTAAGAAGCAAAGAGCGATCAGTACGTTCATATCTTTACCTTTTCTCCATCTGTTTTCGAACATGGGCCATTTCAGTTAAACACTGACTAACCGATGTTGAAAGTACTCACTGTCGTTAACATTACCTATCATCTTCACCCCTCTAATAAATCTCTAAAGTTTAATCATTACTGCCCTAACGCCAACGACCGCAGGAAGACAAACGACTATTAATTATTCTTCCAAAACAAAGAGAGTTAAAACTGACATAGATTAATTTGTAGCTAGAAGCTATTAGATAATATCTGCAAACGAATAAGGAACTGGTGAAAATCGTCTAAACAAATAATCTGGTGGTACTTATTTCTAGTTTGAAGTTTTACCCTTCTAACGAGTTGACGGTGATAGTTTTAAGCTAGTAAAATAGGGGAAGTTTTGCACTTTACAAAGTTTAAAAATCAGGTAGAGCTTGCTAACCTTAATTTTAAGTTCTCGAGGCCTTTCTTTAAATCACGTTACTAACTTATATTTATACATATGAAACACAAGAGTGGAGTAAAATCATACTCACTAATCTAACAAAGATATCGTCATGCTTTTATCTTTGTTGTTTTCCCAATGCTTTTCCTGGTTATCTCTTTAAGATTATTGTCTTCTTAATGCACCTTGTCACATTTTTGTATTTAACGTATTTATAAGGCGTTATTGCATGTTATTCCTTCATCTTAATTGCCTTTCTAACATGTTACTGCTTTTTTAGTACTTTAATATAATTCCAACGCGTTATTTCTCTGTATTAATTAATTTTCTTTCCAATCCGTTAATGCTTACTATAGCTCTATCATTTTTGTCTTTCTCATATCATTATTTATAGTCATTTTCTTTCTACTCTTTTTCCTGATGTATTATTGCTTTTTTATTGCTAAATCTTTATCATCCTTTCGTCACATTATTCCTCGATATTCTTTTATTGTTTTTTAAATCCAACATTAATTGTTATTTTTTTTATTTTAATTGTCTTTCAAATTAGTCTTGTTTATCATAGCTTTATTTTATTATTTTTTCAATGTGTTATTGCTAAATACTGTTTCTATCTTTATCGTCAGTGCAGTATTATATTGCTTGTTATGCTTTAGCTTTATTGTTTTTCTAACGCGGATTGAGGCGTAGCCTAGTGAATCTGAAGATCCAGTGTTCGTGTCCCATTGCAGAAAAATCGTGTTTCGTACTTAGGGACCGTTTGTACGTTATAGGAGTGCTTGTTTGTTGAATTTCACACCAAGTTACTCGAGGGCTATTAATAACAGTAAAAGTAAAAGACTAGAGAAAATGCAGATAGTAATAGGAATGACTAGAGTAACTCAAGAGTTGGCGATGGGTGATGTTGATTAACTGCTTTCTTTTAGTCTATCAGTTCAAATGTAATATGGCTTGTGGCAGATAACCCTTTGTTTTATTGCTTATTATTATATTATCTTTATTGTCTTATCTTCACATCTTGCAGTCGTATTAAACTATTATGTTTCTGTGAAATGGTTTTATCTATGAACTCTTTTTATTCGTTACTATTTGTTAAAGTGCCTACTCCGACCCTTGCAAGTGTTTAGTCCTAGCCACATTTTACTGCCTTATAGATTACTGAGCTAAAGTTCTAAGTGTTTGTAACGCGTTATTTTTCTTAGTAGGATGGAAGATATGAAGTAAGACTACTAAAGATGATGGTTAATGGACATGAGACGCTACATTTTTTTAAACTATAGTTCGGGTAAATGTAAAAGTTTTCTTTTATCCTTTAGTTTTGTTTTCCTGTTGACCAAGCAGCTTGAACAAATATTTTAGTGATACCAAATGCTTAAATGTATGTTCGTGGTATCTACTAGAATGCAGCGAAGTGGCTTGAAGTCATAAGTCGCCAACATTATCAAAAGTCTCCATCTGTGTAGAGGTATAAGAACTTCTGCCTCTAGAATGCGGCTTGTTTAAATGGCATGACAAAAAAATAAACCATAACCAGTATTACTAAACTTTTCGTTCATCCTTACGAAACACACATTCCAATGATTTCTCACAATAAACAAAACACAATATTTAAAAATTACTGATCCTTCTTTGCAGCTTCTCTATAGAAAGTTTGTACAAATCAAAATATCTCCAAGTTGTAAATCTGTAGCCTCAATGAAGCTAAATCCAAGCTTGATACACACACACACACATATATATAGGATCTTTATAAGAGTGTATTTTTTAAATAGTTCCCGTGCCTATAAATACGATTGCTAAGGAACATGTCCTAGTTTTATTCTTAATCTGTTCGAAAGCTGACTGGAGTTTTTAACTGGTAATAATTTCTACAGTTAGTACATATAAAAGCTCTATCTCCAGAATACAATTTTTTATTACTCGACATTTCGATTTACAGCGTAATTTGTTCTACAAGTACACTCCTAGATAAGCAACGAATCTGAACAAAAAATGTTTTACTTTTCGAAATACCTCTACATAACACAACCTCTCTAGGGTTGAAAATGACTTCAGTTTTCGAAAGGAATTATTATCTTATGCTAAATTCATAAAAAAAAAGTCATTTGTAGGTTATATTTTACCATTCATCAAATAACCATTTAAATATGTCAAGTGAAAGCTACGAAGTTATAGATATGTATTCAAATATAGATTTCAGTAAAGATCGACATTCAAAATTGTCCAAAATAATCAATGTGTAGATACTGTGGAACATTTATGGACTCATATACTTTGAAAATATGCATTAAATGGATTTGGCATGGGTATTTTGAGAATCTAAAAGTTGAAACTCTGTACTTGCATAAAATTGGGACCTTATCGTTCAGCAAACATTTTGTTAGATTTAAGTTTAATATTCTGATAGAGGAAAAATGAAAGAGATTACTACAATACCATTATCGATTGACAATTGCTGCCCTAAATCGATATTAATATAATAGTACTGTCTGTTGTCTGCTGTATGTCCATGTAACTACTTCGCAGGGTGTGGATGGATCTTCGTCAAATTTAGTATGGAGGTTCATTGGGTCCATGGAAAGATACCTACAAACTTTCAGTTTTCATTTTGTGTTTTGAAGTTTGTATGAGCGTTTTTGTGTTTTTTACCTCTTCTTCGCCCCTTCTTGATGGTTCTTCGCTAAATTTGGCATGAAGGTGTGTTGTGTCTATTCGGAGATACACGCAAACGTTGTGTTTTGCCAGTTTTTATGGGCGTTTTTTACAATTACGTATAAGGGAAGCAACTTTTCGTGTTCTAAGATAACCTTTCATCAATCACATTTACATACCTTCCATCCAGGGGTCGGATACTCCAGCTAGTCTTGAAATATTCTTTGATTTATAAACTAATAAATGAGCACTTAAACAACAATGTTTACATAATGTAATGTAATGCTCCTTACATTCTTTGACATCTGCGTTTTAGTGAGAGTCCTTGGATAATTACTTTCAAAGGCTGTTTTCCTTGCTTTTTGATACATTTGTTCTTATAAATTTCAAGTTCATCTTAAATCTGACTTATTTTCTACAATAGTGAAATAACAGATCATCTAATTGCCGTGGTACTGAAACATCGTGTTATGATTATAGGATTATTATAAACATTTCAAAATTACAAAGAGTAGAGTCATGTCTTGTTGTCTCCTTTCGTGCACATTGATGCCTTTCACATCTTTAACCGCGGCATAGCGGCTTACGGAATGGCTCCGAGCTTTTCTTTTTTTTTCAAGTACAAACTTTTAGCTAGTAGCTCCGTCATCTCTTGACCGATTTGAGATCTAATTGCAGGTTTAGACTCGGGAAGTCATACCCTTTCGATGGATGTATTTGACCACGCCCAACTTCTCATAGATTAATTTACTGTAATCGTGCCTAAAAGAATTTCAATTTGAGGATAGGCTGGTAAAGATCCTGATGAGTAATAAAATAAAATCTGGTATGCGCGCGCCCCACGCTTGGTATTGTTGACGCACAAAAATATAGCTAATAAAAAGGAAAATATATAGGTCTCATAGACTAATTTACTCTAATCCTGCCTAAAATAATTTCAAGTGCCGCGGCTATTGAGGATGTCCTCTTCTTTATCTTTGGAAAGTAATTAAATTCTTTTGGTAACACTGTACGCTGTAAATAAAATTTTTCATATCACATCGTCCCCCAGTGGCACAGCGGCATGTCTGCGGACTTACAACGCTACAAACCGGGTTTCGATATCCGTGGTGGGGAGCGCAGATAGCCCATCGTGTAGCTTTGCGCTTAACTACAAACAAAGATATTACATCATAAAAGTTTTGCGTACGACATTATTACAACATTCATGGAGTTATAACTAAGGTTGGATTTTGGATATCTATTATTACTCTATATTAAAACCTTTTTTATATATATTTACTGTATGTTTTTAACTGTATGTATGTGTGGTATAAATAAATTGCCTACTTCGGTTGTCATTTATGTTTCTGTTAAATGCATTCCGTCAGTTTTACTAAAATAGCCATTATGTTCTTGGTTTAAGGATATGAAACAGATATTCAAGTGATTAAAAAATAAATAACGCACAAAACACAGGACATTAAGTAAGCATTATGTATTATTTTTATTTCTCTTTCTAAAAACAACATAACATTAAACTACCTGACTTCGATCGACACAGTTTAGTATACGAAGTGACTGATCCCCTGGCACCTCAGTGGTAAGCTTGAAAGCTTATAACTCTAAAAATCATAGTTTGATTCCAATACAACTGCTGGAAGACTAAAATATTTATAACAGAAAGTGGCAAATACATTATTGTATGATTCAATGATAAGATAATTTTAGGGTGATTATAACGAATTGTCATAGCAAGTATTTTATAAATTATCTTAAAATGACCTTTCGTGACCTTTAAATGACATTGGCACACATCTTAATGCATTTTAATACGTTCTTGTAACCTGTTAGTTCATAGCTTTGACACCTTTAAAGGTAATTTTGACAGTGTTATAAATTTTAAACATGATACATCTTATATACCTTTTGGTGACCTGTAAATGATGTTCATACAACTTCTATTTGTAACTTTTGGTGGTTCATAACTTTAATATGACACCTTTACATTTGTTATGTTAACATATTGTTGTTGTTTTTTTATTATTTGATCACTGAATGAAATTTTATGGCATCTAACTGGTATAGTATAATATAATATTTATATTATTTATATTATAGTTGAAAAAAATTTTTTT
>NW_013665984.1:239296-241793 GCF_000517525.1 Limulus polyphemus | reverse complement strand
GTAATGATCGTTTTTATTATTTTTCTTTTCTTTTCTAGAATTAGTTTATACAGAACTTGTCCTAATGAAAATAGTTACTGCATTAAATAGTTCGAAATTCCCTAAAGTTCTACTGTTACTTTAAAAATAATCCTAAAAAATAGTTTATTTTGAGAGATGCAAAAAAGTGTCTTGTTAGCTGCAAAACAATATATATATATATTGCAAAAAGACCTTCAGTTTTAGAAGTAACAAGATAAATAATAACTTGAACTTCAATCGAGAAACAAGAGTAACTATTCATATTGAAACAATTATGGCAAGGCCTTTTCAGATAAGGTATTTTAATGAAACTGTTTTATCAGATTAAACAGATACCTGATTTATATTTATGTATTTGATTTTAATTTAAAACAATTAAAATCCAGAACTTGTGATATACTTATTCAACTTCGCTTTATAAATTACGCAATAAATGAACTTTATTCCCAAATTTACGTTATAGCTCCACACATTGGATTTTTTTTACGTTATAGCTCCACACATTGGGGACCGGCTTGGCCAGGTGGTTATGGCGCTTGAGTCGCAATCTGAGGGTCGCTGGTTCGAATCCCCGTCCCACTGGACCAATTGTTGGTTGAGATGTTGCAAAGGAAATATCTGCTGAAGCTTTTCGCCAGACACTAATCATAGCAGAACCGTCTGGAAAATGATTTTATAGGAAATAGTACAGCTTATAAAATGAGTCAGATAAATATTATAGTACTTATTTTGGCAAACTACAGTCATATAGCTTCAGTTCCCAGTTTACCACTGATGAAGAAAGATCCATCTCTTTAAAGGTTATAGTGTTTTGTATTTACCTGCGATAGGAGTATCCGCTCCGTGTGTGAGATTTCCGCCGTTTCTATTCAGAAAAATAGGGTAAAAAGAAATACATTTATGAGGTAGGCGGCCACACTTCCTCGTGTAAAAATGACACGGTTTTACTGGAGACAGAGATCGTAGACTTACAGTAAAAATTATACCATTGTTCCATTTCGTGTAATTTCCCACTAAACTGATTGTTATAGAAACATCAACGAATGTCATTGACCTTAATGTACATACTTCTTTTCTAATGACTACATATTTAACTATGATATACCAAGTATCATTCTGACAGTCTAATCATAAGTATTATTTTATTCTAATATAAATAAAGTGCTCCTAAAGCAATAAACTTCTGTTACTAACAAAAATTAACGCACTGATTAATATGTTGCTTCGTGAACTGATTTCGATTTACAAAAAGCTGTGAAAAGAAGGTGTATGTAGTTAGTTAGAGAATATGCTTTGAAATTACTGTTTCATATAGAAAATAAACCCTACAGATTGACGTCTCTCTTTAATAGTTTCGCGGTAATGTCGAACATATTTTGTTTCATTGTTTTAGTTCCTACATTTCTTTTGTTTGTTTGGAATTAAGCACAAAGCTACACAATGGGCTATCTGTGCTCTGCTCGCCACGGGTATCGAAACCCGGTTTCTAGCGTTGTAAGTCCACAGACATACCGCTGTGCCACTGGGGGGGGGGGGTTCATTTCTTTACTAAAATGAACGTTACAGTTTTGGGATAGAAAAGTTTAATTAAATGAGGTTATGGAGCGAATCATACATCCAGTCTTAAAAAAAAAGCTTGATCTAAAGGGCTGAAATTAAGAGTTATGGCCCTACAGGTATTACAGAACAAATATTTACTTATTCTGATACTTTAATTCATTACTGAAATAATTAATATGAGCATCATAAAATTACTTTCGACAAAAATATTTAGTAATTATAATTTTAAGGTGAACAGCAACTTACGCGACATATGAGCTAAAGAGAAGGTTAGAGACACAACTGGTAACCAGAGGGATGGAAATCCAGTCTACACGACTACTTTTAGCTGAATATCTGGATTTGCTCTCTCATTTTTATTGTTCTCACAGCTGAAATTGAGAAGCGCATTCATTCAGAGGCATATCTTTGACTCTAACCTTGGATATTCCGTAACGCAGCCCATAACGCTAGCCAATAAAAGCTCGGCAGACTTAACGGAAAGCCTTGCACACTAGAATAGTATGAGTGATTTTTACTGTAATGTCCTGCATGATGAATTGCACGGTGAAACATTTTATATAATATCCCACTCTTCTTCGTTTATCTGTGTAATTGCGCGTGCAAGTACCGTTGAATTTGTGAAATGCGAATTAAAGTCATCTTATTGGTTTAGAAGAAGAAAATTATATCATTAAGATTGGTAAGCTGGATTAGTTTAGTATTAAGATACTTAGAACACTTTTTATCATCATCATGAGAATGTGTTTAAGATATAGTTCTATGACCTTGTGTTTTTTTTATCTGAGACGAACTAACATTATTTTGAGAACGGTTTAACTAGCCTAGAGTTTTCGCAAGATATATATGTTGTTTCAAGCAGTCCATTAAAGGCAAAAATCTACTAATATATATATATATATATATATATATGTTG
>NW_013665984.1:233970-238722 GCF_000517525.1 Limulus polyphemus | reverse complement strand
CTGGATTTCCTTTAAAAATTTCCAAGTTTGGTGGAATATCTATTTCTGATCAATTATCATTATCACAACGGGAAACAAATCAGTAACAGAAATATTTGTAGAATCACCATCACTTTCTTCTTCAGAATCCGTTGAGAGCACAACTTTACGTATCTTTGTAAGTCTAACAACGTCACTGTAGATGGATTCACTGCCAGAATGATCCACATCCACATCAGAATATTCACCTTCACTTGGAAGATCTGACAAATTATCATCAAATACTTCAGTAATTATCTCATCTTCGCTCAACACATTACATCAGAAAAATAATAACCGTCCGGAACAAAATAAAACGCGTCCGACTCTTTTCGAACGCAACATTTTAATAAATGGCATACAAAGACGCTCTGCGCGAAACACAAGTAAACTCGTGACCCATCAGTAATGTTTTAATATAATTATGCTTGACTAAGCGTGGTTTCCCTGTATGGAAGAATGGAGAAGAGACTTGGCGTGGCCAACACGTATAAGTTTGTTTTTTTTTTTCGAATATTCGCTACTCAAGGATTATCTGCACTAACCATCCCTAATTATAACCAAGAAGGGAGGTAGCTAATCCACATCACCCACCGCCAACTCTTGGGGTATTCTTGTGAAACACAAAGAATGTGATTTGACTGTCACCCTTATAATGCACCCATGGACTCAAAGTGCGGAGCGTAATTGTTTTCTTCTTGCAGCGACGAGAATTGAACGCTAGACCCACAGATAAACTTTGCCTGTTTTAATTTTTCAATTAAAATCCATTTTTACACTTAACTCTAAATTGAACTTTCTATGTATCGAAAGACTGTTCCGTCAGTTTGTGGCAAAAGTCTGGAGAAACCTCAAAATAAATTGTTACAATTAGAGGGGCCCGGCATGGCCAGGTAGTTAAGACGCTCGACTCGCACTCTGAGGGTCGCGGGTTCGAATCCCAGTCACGTTAAACATGTTTGCCCTTTCAGCAGTGGGGGCGTCATAATGTGACGGTCAATCCCACTATTCGTTGGTAAAAGAGTAGCCCAAGAGTTGGCGATGGGTGGTGATGACTAGATGCCTTCCCTCTAGTCTTACACTGCTAAATTAGGGACGGCTAGCGCAGATAGCCCTCGTGTAGCTTTGCGCGAAATTCAGAACAAACAAACAAATACAATTAGAGTTGTTCCCTAACTCCAATATAAATAGACGAGAATGTGTAAAATTCTATTTACGTAATTTCCTACTTCCTTTAGGTCACAAATAAATTTCCTAATAAACATACTTTTTTTATTCATATTCTTATTTTTTTACATATAGAGTCCATCAACATACAAATACACATTTTTATTAACAACTGAAAGTGCGAATTTAACACTTAATTTCAGAAGTATAACCTTAATAACTGAAGCGACGTACTTCACGTATTTCATCATCACAAGTTTCAATATCTCTTATTTTACTGTAGTTTACAGCTTCATATGGGTATCTCTATAAATATTTACGTTGTCGAGTAGCTGTTATTATTTGGCATTCAGTAAATATGGTTTCCAGTCTTCCAGTGGAGGTCTTTATTGCATTCCTAATACTCGGAACATCAATCAAAAAGCTGGGGTAATACATGAATGGGTTTTCTAGTCATTAAGTTGAATAAGACAAAGTTGCCTAGGGCGGGAGCTACCATTATGTGCCAAACTGCTGAGTACTGTCATTGAATTAAAGAAAAATATTTTAAATCATTAAATCTTATTTTCCGCTTTTCTCTTTTACTTACTTTATCAGTCTTTCATTGGTCTAGACAAAAACGAATATTTCGTTTAACATCTCTATAGCGGGATTATTGTGGAAATTCGTTTTAGAATGAGAACCATTCAGTTTATTTCTGTTTCTATTTCATCATTTACTTGTAATTTTTTTTATTTGTAACAATTATAAATTTCTTCGGTTTTCATGTTCTGAATTGAAACGACCCATCGTATAAACTAATGTTGTTTTGAAATGAAACGACCCATCTTATAAATTAGTGTTTTTTGACTTGAAACTATGGCTTAGAGTTAGTAAAATTATGATTAGATATCCTTTGTTCAAACATTTTAATATAAAAAAATAATCTTTAAATACTATGCTTCGTAAACCGAGCTTTATATCTGCTTAAATGGTTGTACTTTTTAATACTTCTTAAACAGTTTTAGCTCTTCTCATTCAATTTCATGTTTTAGCTTAAAGCTATACAATAGCTTATCTGCGGCGACTCGAAACCCGGATTTTGGCATTGTAAAGTCTTACATTTACTGCTGACCCACCGGGGGACGCATGAAACGAAGATATTTCACGCAAGCCCACCTACGTTATTTTCAATGTTTTGGTAGAAATTGTTTGTTTGTAATTAAGTACAAAGCTACACAATGGGCTATTTGAGCTCTGCCCACCACGGGTATCGAAACCCGGATTCTAGCGTTTTAAGCCCGCAGACTTACCGCTATGCCACTGAGTGGCTTTGGTAGAAATGAATTATACTTAATGCTTCCCTGTCTTGATGTGAAAGTTGGACTTTATTCTAAAAGTAGTAAACATATTTAGATATTACTCCTGTATCATTCAATTTGAAACAACACAATATAGCTATAAGTTTAATATTAAACAAGAAAAGGTCCTTTTTGTCCTTTTTATTTTGATGATTTATTTACAGTTCGCTGTTTTCGAATACGGATATAACTAATATAGCTGTATTAGCAGTAAAGTCATGAAGTAGCTCCCACACAAACAGTGGTAAAGTACTAATATAGCTGTATCAGCAGTAAAGACATGAAGTAGCTTCCACACAAACAGTGGTGAAGTAGTAATATAGCTGTATCATCAGTAAAGACATGAAGTCACTCCCATACAAACAGTGGTGAAGTACTAATATAGCTGTATTAGCAGTAAAGACATGAAGTAGCTCCCACACAAATAGTGGTGAAGTACTAATATATCTGTATCAGCAGTAAAGACATGAAGTAGCTCTCACACAAACAATAGTGACGTACATTTAACTTAGATGTATACGCAGAAAAAAATATTAAGAAGCTCTGACTCAAAAACAATAGTGAAGCACATTGTTTAATATAGTTCTTGTACCGGCATTCAAGTTACAGGGTAGTCCTTGCACAAACAGTGATAAGTACTAATATAGCTATATCAGCAGTAAAAATATGAAGTAGCTCTCAAATGAACAGTGATAAAATACACTTACTGTAGCTCTATCAGCAGTAAAAAAAAAGAGAAAGCTCTCACACAAATACTGTTAAATTTATTTTCAACTGATTGTAGAATGCTTTAGTTTAATTTCATTTGCAAAAATAAAATTACCAGCATTTTTGTGTGGCGAAAATGTGTTAAAGAAGATAAAAATTAAATCATAAAGATGAATTATTTTGCTTGTCACTCGACTGTGAGACAATACTAATAGCAAGAATTCGCTTAACCTTCACAATGATTTTCTGAAACCATTGTGTTGATATAAAAGATGATTTGTGTACGGAAAACAAGAGTGAAGCAAAACAGATGTAGATATATACAAAGCAGGAAATGAAACAGATGCTAAGTATGCACAAAGCAGGACTTTCATTACATGATAATAAATTTCCAGTTAGTTTGAACAACATGCTAATAGTGCAGACTGTCTTGTTTCAAATACTTCAAGATTAGACTATCTGGATATTTGAGTAAACAAGGGACTATTTACGTCATCTTTTTTTACTGTTTTGAATAGTATTTTAGGATTTCAGGATGCTTTAATTGAGAAGTTGAGAAGTTGACCAAGATGAAAACAGAAGAGCAATCTGATTTATAAAGGTGTAATGCTGGGTCATCTTCGAGTAAATATTTTCACCTTTTTTTTTTGTTTACACACATCGAGAAAATAAAACAGTTAGCGAGACCACTTATTAATTACGTTATATATCATCTGACAGTCATGCGAGTTATGATTGACAATCACCGAAAAATGTTTTTCATTACTTGAAACCTCACAACTGAAAAATATAAATTCCATTCTGTTACTTTTCTATATTCTAGGAATTGTGAGAAATTATGCTTTTGGAATATAGCTTCTATTTCGCTAAATGAATGCCCTAAAATGCTTTGAAAATATTGGATTTTGTCAATTCGTGTGTAAATCATAGAACCTGTCATAAACCGTTGTAAGTCCATAAGCGTATCGCTGTCTTATCGGGGAACATAAACATAAGGCTACTGTAGCTAATGTAGTAAATATAGAATTAAGATACTAAATGCAATACTTTTCAACCTTAGGCTTATCACCCGAAACGGCAAAGCATTCCTTTTCTTTTAACTGTGATAACATTAACCTAAACCATTATCGGCTAAAACTTGCGCTATATCAGTGGATGCTACAAACATAAATGCGTTAACTTCCGGAAATTCGTGTCTAAAATAAAATACTGGTGCAATAGCAAAATCTTTTATTTGTTTTATACTTAGATTTAATTAATCAAGGAATTGTTTACATAATCAAACATCTTTCGTAATTCCATACTATTTGATGCCTTTACTATTTCTTTCTCTTACAATGGCCCGGCATGGCCAGGTGGTTAGGAAGCTCGACTTGCAATCTGTGGGTCGCGGGTTCGAATCCCCGTCCCACCAAACATGCTCGCCCTTTCAGTCGTGGGAGCGTTATAACGTGACGTTCAATCCCACTATTCGTTGGTAAAAGAGTAGCCTAAGAGTTGGCGGTGGGTGGTGATGACT
>NW_013665984.1:222962-233368 GCF_000517525.1 Limulus polyphemus | reverse complement strand
CGCAGATAGCCCTCGTGTAGCTTTGCGCGAAATTCAAAACAAACAATTCTCTTGCAAAATTACGATTGAAATTACCTCAGACAATAATATTACACCCAACCAATCGTTCTCTTCAACAGTAAATTAATCATTTTACATTAAAGAATACATTTCAGCATTTTACGTTGACTGTAAGTTTTACACTTTTAGAAAACAAAGTCAGGTCTAACTTTACAAATGTTTATATTCTAAAAAAAATGAATGTTAATGTATGGAATAAAGAAAATATGCTTACTTAAAAGGAAACATTCTCAAGCTAAAATAATTCGGTAACAATGTATAGAGTTTCGTTACTATGTACACACGATTTACAAGGACACGAGGCTTTCTACCGCAAATTGGTCATATTTTTCTTTCTTTCAGAGCTTTTAATAGCATTTCTTTAATCAAGCCGCTGGTTCGTCAGCATTATCTATGGCTTACGTTCAGTATCTGCCCATTAATTGCAATGAAAGCTTCTGATCGGAGGAACAGGCTTCTTATTTTTTTATTTTTTTTTGTCCACGCTGTTGGCTGTTATAGTGCTCCTGAGTTGTAAGATGAATGAGATGTCTGGCTATCGTGGCAGATTTTAACCTTAAGTCTTGGATGAATGGTTGTCATTTAAAATAATCTCTTTAAAACAGAGTCACGATGCACTGAGTAAAATGCTAAAATTTGCTATCATCACTGTGAGAAAAGTGAAAAACACAGAGTTTACAGTGTCTGCAACTCTCTAAAAAAGTGGAGTGCAAAGGAAATCTAACATCCAAGATTACATCCCTCTCTTGTCAGAGAAAAAAAAAGAGCATGTTACAAGGAATGAGAACAGTCTTTTTAGGCCACAGGTGTTGCAATGATAAAGCAAAAAGCTGTTGGTGTATTGTACTTTCTTCTTTCCCGCCTATCTTTATTATCCTCACTAACAAGCCACACTCTATAAGAAACTAAATTATTAGTGGCTCTCTTTCGTGAAGAATATTTTCCACCTGCACGTGATGGCTACTGAGCACATTAATTCAGCTGCGCCATCTGGACGGCAAAATAATAATAATAAATAACAGGAAAGAAAACTAGGAGGCAGATGAGAATGGTGTATCACTGGTTAGTTATTCCTTAATACAATGCCCTTTTTTCGGCTTTGTTTTCAAGCCACAGATATCATAATTGTCTGTTCGCAATGTACTTCCACGTAGTAGGAAATTACATGAGCGCCCGAAACCCTTGCTAATAAACTTTTCATTATCTGAGAACGAAAGTGATAAAAAATTTTAAGGTTATATACATTTTTTATTAATTTCGATGTGAGTCAGCAGTATCGATGGTAAGCAAGAGAAGATGTGATGTTTATTAAGCTCATATGATTGCAGCTGGCGTTTCCAAGCATGGGGAATTTCATTAAAGCAAAGAAAATATATGATGAAAATGCAACTAACTTGTTCATCATCAATTCACAAAAATACTCTCGTTCATTTCAAAATAATATGGTACATAATAGACGTTAGGTTCGAATTAAATTTATCAGAGTCATGATTTGATTTCCAGTTCGTATTTATTTTGATAAGATTCTTCCATTAAAGATCTGCCATTACATTAAATAACAATACATTAAATAAATGTAGAATAGAGTTAGAATATTTTCATATAAAGCATTTTCTTTGAATATTATTTCTGGATCCTTTAGCTCATCATTTCCACAAGTTTCTGAAAGCGAAAAGCTATGTGAATTATTTGAAAATGTAAACGAATTATTACTTTTAAAAACTTACTTAGGTGTTTATTACTTATTTATTACTTAAATTACTTTTAAGCATAAACGTACTTCATATTATACTAATATTACATTCTATTAGTGTTTCTGTTTTCTTATGATACTAGTAGTACAAACTAACGTTATCATATGTATATTTATATAATTTAAAAATAATTTACATTTTAAGTTTCGTCTATAAAAATCTACTAGAATCTTTTCTTTCATTCTATTTCTCTGAAAGAAATTTAAGAGTTGCTATAAATCAGTTTTTGATCATCATTAATTAAGTAACTTGACATAAAAATAAATGTTCATATAAATCGTTTGATAAATGAATCTATTATACGAAAAACGGAACCACATAGGATCAAAAAATTGAAAAGTCATACAAAGAGAAACCCGACAAATTGTGGTTAAATACTAATTTAACACAATTATTTTAACTCAATAGGTTTCTTTTGTACTTGTTAAAAATATTGAACTAGGAATGAACAGTATGTTTAAGGTATGAAAGCTAGTAAAGTGCTCTTCAGTGACGCCAGGAATGTCCAAGAGAGCCCACCCCGACAACACGGAAATTTTTAATAAGAATTTCGATATAACAGTACATTTTTTGAGTACTAAAAGGTACAAAATAATTAATTAATAAATGAGGAGAAGAAAAAATGGAGTAATGATTGAGAAATTCTAAAAGTAAAGTGTAAATCTATACTGGCTACAATAAATTTAATTTTTAATCAGTTTTAGTTCTCAGATTATTTTATTCAAATTTATATTTTTAAGCACATAAATTCATAGTGGTAAGCCTAAACTGTTTAGAACTTATTATTTGATAATTTGTACTGTTTTACTGCTATATTTGTTTTCTCTCGTACAGAATCCGGTAATTATTTAAACTATAAATTTCAATAAATAAATAAATCTCTCTGCTGATGTGGGAAGAAATTTGCAGTTAGATGCCATCACTCTGATTGCTCTTGTTATATATATATATATATATTATGAAGACAATAGAATTCATCATATGACGAATGTTGCCCCACAGGACACCTCTCCACCATTCTCCCCAAGCAAATCCCTTCCTCTATTTTTTATCTAGTAGATTTTTTCCAATAAAATAATGTTCGAGATATTTGTATATAAAAAAATTGCATAAAAATAAGATGTAAGTCAGGGTTAGATGGATGTACATTTCACAAAGGGAAATAAATCTTATGATACACAATAATTATATAATATGATTCAGTTTGTTTATTTTATTTAAACATTTTAAATTGAGATCTATAAATGATTTGATATTGAATTCAATTTGAACTCACTTGCTTAAGAAGTTATTTTAACTCACTAAAATTCCCAAAGTCATATTATGCAAACCGTAGTGCACTTATGATGTTTCTTTTTATGATTCTTTTGAAGATACAATTAATTTAATCAGAAAACTTACACATTGGTGCTTTTCGATATAGTCATAATCTTCTATTTCTTTTTATAACAAATACGTTAAAAACACTTTTGTGCTAAAACAATTTAAATTACTATTTAAGCACGATTTATTTCTATTTGTTATTTCAAATTACTGTAATGATGCAAGAAATGGTAAAAAGTACTTTATATATTAATCATTCATAAAACGTTTTTAGAAAAATAACAATTAAAAGCAGCATCAATCTCTACTCAATTTATATATAAAAGTTATATCTCTGAAGAGTTCTCTACCTTTAGCCTTATCATCATATTCCAGCTGTCTTTCATAATTATAGGTAGTTAATCTTAGTAATGAACTGAAAAACCTTTTTCATAAACTCATGTAATCTACTTATTTACAATATGGTGAGTATAGAAAGATAAGCTATGAATTGTAAAGTTTGGAACAAAAAAAAAATATCATTCTCATTTCTTCAGCCAGAGATTTAACTTGTCTAATTCAAAACAAGAAAAAAAATAATTAAACGATTTTTTTGGTTACAAAAATGTCTTTAAATGCTCAAGAAAAACAAATTAAACTCTCGCTTACTGCTTCTTTATATTGTCAGACTTCCTACAAATAAAAAAGGATGTATATATTTATATATTGAAATTAATACAATTAAGATTTGTTCTTTGCAAATTAATAATTTTGAGCAAAGAAAAATTCTGTATTGACAAATTTGTTACTTACTATATTATAAAATATTAGAGAATTATGGAATAATAAAATTAAGTTACTGTTTCAAATTAAGTTTCTTGATTGGTAATGTATCACAAATTCCTTGGTGTTTTTTTATGTTTTCTAATCTTGATATCAGCTTGAATTCAAACATTAATAAATATGTTTATTCAAATGTTCACCTGAAACTCGGAGTAGAAGTTGAGTTCTTTTTCATGATGAGCAAATATAACACGAGACTACGTACACTGCAGATCAAAACTTTGAAAGGAATTGAAATTTCCAACCTGAAAGGCATTTTTTTAACATGAGCTAAACGGCTAAGTCAAGAGACCCCTTAGGATTCTGGTCCTAATTTTGAAGTATTGAATAAAGGGAAAACAGTCAGTTAGCAACACTCGCTACTAAAAGAACTTTGTTCGAAACTTTGAATCAATTAATGGAATTGAGTGTTACTTTTATATCGCACCCACAGTTAAAAGTTAGAGCGTGTTCAGCAGCATCACAGCTCGAACTGTGGATCCTGTTATTCGTGGCCTGTCATGTTAACTACTGGGCCAAAAGGGAGGAAATCTTTGAACATCAGAAAAATAAAGTTAAATCTCAGACCTAGACTGACAGTTTTAATGATCGTGCAAGATTTCAGAAAACAGACTATAATTCTTTAACTAAAAGGCCGGGTGTTGTCAGTGTTTAACGTGCCTAGACTGTTAACCCAAAGATTCATTGTTCACGACTCGTTACATCAAAAATACGCTTCGAACTTTGAGGCTCTGGGTGACAGTCAGGCAAGACTAGCCCAAGACTTATCGTTGGTGATCCTGACTGGGTGCCTATCACTTCAAGGTTAGGAATGGCTAGGCACCGATAGCCCTTGAATAGCTTTTTGCGAAATTCTGAAATAAACAAAATTAACTTCACAGGTTGTGAAGGGACGATCTGAAAACAACTAGTAGATGAAACTGTTACCCTGATTTGAATGTATTGTTTACACTCCGAAGAAATCATACAGCAGTTTTTTCATGTTTCAGAAAGAAAATGTTTTATTTTAACAATTTTAACTGAGTAGAAGAATAGGAGAAATAAATGTGTGTGTAGAAAAAACAAAGATGAAGAGAATAATAAAGATGTGAGTATGAATTCCATCTTCCAAAGCGCCCAGTTTATATCAGTGCGAATTGCCGTGGACTTTATTGGCTTTTATTTTACCTCATGAACAGGCACAAATGGCGGTTTCTGTGATGCCAAATAAGATGTTATTTTCAACTTCTGTTCAGAACTCCTAGTCACTCTAGGCATCATCTTTTAAACGTTACAGATGTGACTCAGGGTAGAAAGGACACTAATGATATTCAGCTATAATAGTTAATCTCGCTTTTTATCTTATGATCTTGATCACCAATAAAATGAGGCTGATAAAATCTGATAAATGGTTTTTACCGTAACTGAACAAAAATTTGGTTAGCTAAACATAATATATCCTGCATACTGAAATGGTTCTTTTAAAAAATATAGAAAACAACTAATGTTAAGAAAAATACTGGTTGTTTTAGATTTCGCGTAAAGCTACACGAGGGCTATCTGCGCTAGGAGAATTTAATTTAACAGAGAAAGACTAGAGGGAAGGTAGCTAGTCATCGCCACCCACCGCCAACTCCTGGGTTACTCTTTTACCAACGAATATGAGGATTGACCGTCACATTATAACGCCCTCACGGCTGAAAGGGCGAGTATGTTTGGTGGGACGGAGATTCAAACCCGCGACCCTCAGATTGCTTATCGAGCGCCCTAACCACCTGGTCATGCCGGGCCAAGAAAAATACTACAGAAATAATAAATTCATTTGGTTCAGGAAAACTAAAATATTGTCACTACTTGTACTGGTTAGTTAATTTTCGTCTTTCAGTTTCTGGTTTGAAAAGCTCCTAATTTTATAGCAACCACTTGTAGTGAGCTTGTTCTACAGAGGATGAGGATGTTACATTAAACCAATTTCGGAGCTTCACCACGTCGTCACAGCTCATGTCGCCACATCCAGTCATGCCCTGTTTGAGGACCGTGCATCGAAACAATAACCATGCAGTGTAATTTTCAGTGTACTAGTTAATAAACAGATAGGTAAAAATCATTATGGCAACTGGGTTGTCACATTGGCAATCAACGTTGAGATATTCAACTTTTATTATTACATAGTACAACAACTTTTTTATTATGAGAGTAGTTTAAAAAAAGCGTATTCTCTAGAATTATCTAGCTTATTTCAATATCATTTGACATGATTCGCTTTGTAAAAAAAAGATAAACATGTATTTTATTTATCATTTTCGAAATTCATATAGCTAAGTTCGTGCAGTTTTGCCTTTGTTCCTTCAAACGTTCCTGTATATTAGTTTACATTTACAATAACAGTGGACATTTTGTACTGTTGTGTTATACGTTTTCGTTTATAAGACTCACTATTTAGTCCACAGTGTTATGCGAGTTGTTGCAGTAATTGTGACTATATGTAGACTGTCGTATCACTGATATTTAGTTACAACAAAGTTTAATGAGTTCACACTGTTATGAATGTTGTTTATATGTTACACGAACTATGGATGTTTCTTCAATGTTGTACTATGATATATATATTTGTTTTTTTATCTATTTTAATACATAGTGTAGCCTGGAAGATACTGCAACTGTAGCTACAAGTAAAACGTTTATACGTTTTGTGAGAGAACCTAGGATTATATTTATCTGCCCATTCCCCAGTGGTTCAGCTCTAAGTCTGAAGGCTTAATAACGCTAAAAACTGGGTTTTGATACCCGTGGTGGGCACAGCACAGATAGCCCATTGTGTAGCTTTGTGCTTAACGACAAACAAACAAACAAAAAATTATTCATCTGTACAGAATTTGATTTTTCTTAAAATTTTAAATATTAAACAAATTTATCCATATGATGTAATTAGTCTCAAAAGCACAGAAGCTGTGCAATTATGTTGCCCTAGTGTGATTTTAAAATAAAAATACCCGTCAACAAACAATGAACTGACAGTTTCTAAATAGATCTTATATGGATAGCTGAAATGGGGTTAAATTGCACTTATACACACAATGTTTATACTTTTCTAAACTAAGCAATAATTATATAAAATAGCTGTACACGAATTAGGTTAAAATATCTCAGTCAGTTCCTAATTTGTATACTTTTTTTTGCTTTACATGTAATGGGAAATGTGTTTGTTAAACACAAATGACTGCCACTTCCATATCGCACCCACAATGAAAGTTAGGAATGTGTTCAACAGCATCACCATTCGAACCATGAACGCTGCGATTGATAGCCCGGCCTTAAACTTTGGAAGGAATTTGTGATAATCAAGAAATTGAATTTAAATTTTATACTTAGACTGGCAATTTTAATTAACACGTGCAAGTAAGCAATAGACAAATAATAATGTATTAAAAACTGGCATTAACTTAACAAGTTGCGAAGTGATGAATTCGAAAATAATTGATAGATCAAACCTTATAGCTTGATTTGTTTGTGCCGTTTCCATTTGAGCCTTATTTTAACAATTTTATCTAAATAGGAGGGAAAATAACAGTGTAAAAAAAGCAAAGAAGAGCGTAGGAAGGGGTAAGGGTAATTTCCATCTTCCAAGGTGCCAAAACGTTGATTACGGTGTCAGTTGTTATAACCTTGATGGCTTCTACTTCATCTCGTGTATTGACATAAAGAGTAATTTTTTTCAGTGCCAAGAAAGGTGTCATTTTCCTCCGAGACTGGTTCAGAATTACGATTCACTCTCAACATCTTCATTCGAACTATATAGATCTGACAGAAGGTAACAGGAAGATTAATTATATTTATGTACAGGAGTTATTATTTCTTTTCAATCTTATTTTTCTTGAACATCTATTTTCAAACAGAAAAAAAGTTATCAAACAAACAAAAAGAGCCTGGTAATATTTGACAAGAAGTTTTCCCTTTATCTATCCAAGAGTATAATAATTAGCTAAATATAATATAACTTGTATACAAAATTGGTGCATTAAAAAAAAAGAGATTAAATTAATTTCAAGAAGAATAAAACTACAGAAAAAAAAGATAATAAGCATGATTGATTAAATTCATTTGGTCCAGGAATACGAAGAGATCGTCATTACTTGCTTTTGTTAGTTAATTTTCGTCTTTCTGTTCCTGGTTTGAAAAGCTCTTGATCCCATGGAAACTACTTGTAGGGAGCTTGTTCGGTTCTCCTATACAACGAAAAGAAAACTATTCAACGTTGTGTCGAAAAGGTTGAATTTGGAAGAGGAAGATACAATAAAGCCAATGAATGAATTCACGGAAACGATACTATAGTTAAGTTAAGATAAAGGTAGATAAAGACGGAACATTAGGACAAAATCATTATGGTAATGGGGTTATCTCACTGGCAACCAAAGTTATGTGATTAGATTTTTATCATTACATAGTACAACAATTTTGTAATGATGAGAGTCGGTTAAAAACTGTGTTCTCTGGTATGGTTGTTAATTATGCTTTAAACTGAATATAATATAGTTTATTACAATGTTATTTGATACGAGTCATTTTCTTAAAAGAAAATAAAAAAGATAAATATACATTATATTTATTATTTTAGAAGTTCTTATTGGTAAATTCGTGCGGTTTGTCTCTGCTGCTTCAACGTTTAATACATATTTTCTTACATTTACATTAACAGTAGATACTTCTATACTGTTGTGTCATTTGATTTCAACTATAAGACCCACTATTTAGTCCATGGTGTTATAAGAGTTATTTACATTTACAAAAGCTGTGTATATTTCAACGCTAACATGTTATTTGTTTTAAGTTATAAGACGTTTGTTAATCCAAAATGCTATGATAGGTGCTTATTGTTGCAGTATATGTAAATATTTTCTGCGATATTGTGCTACTTTTTAATGTTTTAAGAAGTGTTAGAAACTTGCAGCTTTTGAAACTATAGCTACAATTAAAAAGTTTACAAGCTTAGTTTGAGAATCTAGGATTTTATATGACTAAATATTATTTTATTCTTACTAAAACAATCCTCAAACAGCACATTTATCCGTGTGTGACTCGTGTGGATCGTTAAAACAAATTCCAAATTTCGGTTTAATATTATATCCTTGTATGATATTAAACTCAAACACTCTTCAACAACTAAACATTAATGAAGTTTTTAAGTAGATATTGTGTTAGTAAATGACACAGAAGTAAAACTGTGTTTATATGCACAGAACTATATTTGTCTTAAAGTACTGTGATAAATAGGAGCTAAGAAAACAGTTTAAATAAAACTCTACCTGAATTAGATTTAAAATATCTGGATTAGTTTCTAACTTCTGAAATTGAAAGTTTTCTCGTTTACCAACAGAAACTGGGTTTATGTTGTTTTTTTTTATATGTAATAGAAAATTCGTGTGTCAAACAGATGGTGTAAAATCAAAAGTGCGCGGACTTGTGTAAAATGTTCAAAATTCTGGTAGCAGCACAGTCAAACTTTCGTGAAAATTCCAAAGTTGCCCCTACAAATTGGCTAAGCGGACAGTCTAGAGGCTTATAACTTTAAAAACTGGGCTTCTATTCCCGTGGTGGGCACATCAGAGATAGCCCATCGTGTAACTTTGTACTTAACAACAACCAAGCCATTACATTCGAAAGCTACATGTAGGAGGAAATTGATTACTTGTTTTAAAATTATTTCTCGTCTCATTCGTATAGAAAGATTAACTGAACGAATATTTTATGATTTTTATTTTTAAAAAAACCTATTAATTACATTTTTGGTCTTACGTTATTGTTAAAAACCCAGTTAATAAGGTCCAAAATATTTCTAAACTGCCCAACAGTTTCGTATACACATAAACACACATATATACGTATATAAGATTCAAATTAAATAATAGTCCTATGCCATTATGTTTCAATCTATTAGATCGTCAAGAAATTAATGTCACTTATATATCAAAACAAAACATTTATTAAATGAAATAGTCTACATTCTTATCGATGGTGCTTTTCCATCTTACAATCAGGTTGTTTAATGCCCTGATTAAAGAAATCACTTGGCTTTGAAGCAAAAAATATGTCGATGTCCTCTTTAACACGTTCCACATTTGCATACGTTTTCCCATTAAGATGGTGTTTCAGCGAACGAAAAAGATGGTAATCTGATGGTGCAATATCTGGAGAATATGGTGGGTGGGGGAGTACTTCCCAACCCAACTCCATAAGCTTGTAGAGAAGAAGAACACCTTTCCGATCAAAGATTGACGGGCTTGATTTAAACGTTCCAGTTGCTGACTATAGATCTCTGCATTGACAGTTCGCTGTGGATTGAAGTGATCGAAATAAATTACGCCTTTGATGTCCCACCAAATGCAGACAATCACTTTCTGGGATGGAGTCCAGGTTTTGGGGTCTTTATGGAGTTTTCCCATATTCCTTAGATGTTTACGTATTGTTTCA
>NW_013665984.1:169652-222258 GCF_000517525.1 Limulus polyphemus | reverse complement strand
ATATACATATAAACTGGAAAAAAACTTTACAATATTAAAAATGTATAATATAAACCCATTTTAAACACATCACAGTTTGAGATATACATATAAACTGGAAAAAAACTTTACAATATTAAAAATGTATAATATAAACCCATTTTAAACACATCACAGTTTGAGATATACATATAAACTGGAAAAAAACTTTACAATATTAAAAATGTATAATATAAACCCATTTTAAACACATCACAGTTTGAGATATACATATAAACTGGAAAAAACTTTATAATATTAAAAATGTAAAATATAAACCCATTTTAAGCATATCACAGTTTGAGATATACATATAAACTGGAAAAAAACTTTACAATATTAAAAATGTAAAATATAAACCTATCTTAAACACATCACAGTTTGAGGTATAACTATGAGCAATAAGTGATAAAATAGTAGAAATCTATATGTCACTAATGAAAATCATTATGCCTATGTTCCTATTGATACGTGTATATCATGTAATTTCTGGCTATCTAAGGTGCAACCCTAAGGTTGTCAACTAGCACTGAACTCAATTTTGAAACATAACGCCCACTCCACAAAAAATAGTAATATTAACATTTATTGAAACTTCAAAACTGTTTGTTTTGTTTGCTGTTCCTTGAATTTCGTGCAAAGCTACTCGAGGAGGGCTATTTGTGCTAGCCATCCCTAATTTAGGTAGTAAACAGCACCCATCGTCAACTCTTGGGCTACTATAATTGAATAGTGGGATTGAACGTCACATTATAACGCCCCCAATGACTGAAAGGGCGAGCATGTTCGGTGATAGGACTCAAACCTGCAACCCGCTTATTGCCAACTGAGTGCCCTAACCACCACACCATTACCAAGCCAAGTCGATTTGTAGAACAAACTTATAAAATTATACGTTTTTATATTACAATAGAATAACAAAAAGGAAACGTTTAAAATAATAAAAATGTTCGCATCATAAGTTAAGTGTGTTATACGAAACTAAACCTTCTTATTGTAAGGCCTTAGGTCCATCTTACAGACATGGCGTCATAAATCGGTACTCAGAAGGTATAAACTTCGGAAGTTTAGGCAAGAATTTATGGAAATACTCTTTATACTACACAAATATAATGCTAATATATCAAATAATACATCAACTATGGTTGAGAAAATAAATTAATTACAATATAGTGAACAATATATGTGTAATAAACTGGTGTCTTAAATGGAACACGATTTTGTGAATTATATCTTTGAGGCTGTCGTTCTTAAACTAAAAGTGTATGCTAATAGATACAAGCTTTTGGTGAAAGTCACATTAGCGTTCAAGTTCATGATCGTAACAACAATAAAAAAAACTTTATAAGTTTTCTGTCGCCCTATGTCCATATTGTTGATATAGGTATCGCCCCATGTTCATATTGTTGATACAGTTAAATTGGAAATGAGAATTAAATTATACGACTGTAAATGTAAGCCCCGTATCGGAAAGGTTGCTTTTTTGTTTGCTTGTTCTGAGATTAAACGTTATTGTGGGTTTCAATGTGCTCTGATGATGTTTATATAGATTGCGGTATGAGATAGACAAGATTGAATACTGTAAATTGAATCTATGAATCATTGTAAGATAAGAGCAGTCATTCTTGAAAGAACCACATATCTTAAAAAAGTGGGTGTGTAACCAATAGCGTTAAACACTAACTTATATGATAGGAAGAACGGACGGACGGACAAAAGTTTGTGATTAATGACTGAAGACAACAAAGATGTGTGCCTATCACAGGAACTATATGCGTATAACATCTTAAACAAATATTAGCACATTTTGTTGTACTATGCAGTAGTTGAACAGACTTATAGGGTGTTTTATTACTTACCTGTACAATTAGATGCAGGAGTTGTTCTAAAGTTACTTTCTATTTAGGAAATACAAGAATATGCAGGAAATTATCCAGGTTGTTTGATATATTTTGTTAAACTTAATCCAGTGAAGCTTTAGAGGTTCTGTTTCTCCATTGATCAGAACCACTATTTAGTCATCACTCGTTATACAAGTATAGTGTTCCAAAAGTTCAAAGTATATGTACCTTATAGAGAGTTCTGTCACAGAGAGAGACTACAATGTAAGGCCGAAAGGCAGAAAAGATTGAACTGGGAAAAGAAGAATACAACAAAGCCAGTGAATGGATCCACGGAAAAATACTATAGTTAAGTTAAGAAAAAGGTAGATGAAGATGGAATATTAGGACAAAATCATCATGTTAATGGGGTTATCTCATTAGCAACCATAGTTATGTGCTTAGACTTTTATCATTGCATCGTACAACAACTCTGTAATTATGACAGTAAGTTAAAAACTGTGTTCTCTAGTATGCTTATTAATTGTGCTTTAAACTAAACTGAATATTAGCTAATTTATTCCAACGTTACTTAACATGAGTCACTTTGTTAAAAAAAAGGTAAACATACATTATATTCATCATTTTAGAAGTTCATATTGTTTAATAGTTCAATGTTTAATACACATTTTCTTACATTTACACTTACGGTAGATATTGTTGTACTGCTTTGTCATTTGATTTCAGCTATCAGACCCACTATTTAGTTCATATTGTTATTTACATTTACAAAAGATAGTCAGGTTAAGTGTTGGTATACTTATTGAGACAACCATGGTTAGTTATTTTGTTTAAAATAAGGGAAAGATATGAAAATGATAACCTTAACCACTGGTCGTATATTATACGGCTTAAGAATAATAGATTTAGCAAAATATAGCAGCAAATATGAACCAAATAAACAAGCAATTAGACAATATAATTATAACCTTAACCACTGGTCGTATATTATACGGCTTAAGAATAATAGATTTAGCAAAATATAGCAGCAAATATGAACGAAATAAACAAACAATTAGACAATATAATTATAACCTTAACCACTGGTCGTATATTATACGGCTTAAGAATAATAGATTTAGCAAAATATAGCAGCAAATATGAACCAAATAAACAAACAATTAGACGATATAATTATCTAAAACTATTGGGAATTCATTTTAAAAATTACAAGTTAATGTATCACGTAGTTTAGAATTATGCTGCTGTCAAAACCTTTAACGTAAACTGAATATTTGTCTTGCACGTATAACTGTGGTGTACTACAGAAAAGATGCAATACAATCTGTCCTTTGCTTCATTTACAACATTGTTCGTCTGACATATGAACGAACAAGACAACGTTTTAATGTAAAAGTCAAAGCTTTAGAAACCCTTTTTTTAAATTATTTTTATGTACATTGTATATTTACATAAGAGAAATAAAACAGTAGTTGTTTAAGATAAACCTCGCGTAGCTACTTTTTTAACACTAACAACTTTAAAACTATCACGAAACATGCCCATGATAAGCCAGTACGCACGTATTCAAAGGAAATAAAAATGCTTTTCGTTTTTAGTGATGAATGCATAATACAAACTATGTTGATAATCGTGCAATGAAATAATAGATTAAAGGAAATCAGACGTTTCAAATAAGGTTTATTGCAGCTTAAGTCCTTGCTATGTATTTCTTTCTTACTTGCCTCGTAAATGATTTTATATTTCATTCTTTATTGTTACATCAAACAATAAAATATGTTGTTTTTTATTCCGCAACGTAACAAAGTTATGTACTTCAAAGAATAATTGTACGGTAGCTCAATTAACTTTCAGGTTGAACGAAATTTTTAAAACATTTTATTAAATCTAATTTCATTTATAAACAAACATTGTTAGTTTTCTAGAACACGATGATGGCATTGTTATCTAATTATACCGGGATGAAGCTTTCATTAGACCGAATGTAAATGGATACAACAACAGAATGTAACTTCTTATGGCTACCCACGATATAATTGGTGACATAGCATAGTGTCAAGCCTTTTCTTATCAAGACACTAACAGACAAAGAAGTGAATCGTTCATTGAGCGCTAGAACCCCCTAGAGAAACTTAAGCTTTCAGATGGAATACTCCATTGGATAAAGTGATGACTACAACAAGGGATCTATCTTCTTTTCTGTTGGTATTCGATTGTGACTTATTGTGTATCCGGAGCGTGAAGAAGACATTCACGTATACCACTAGGGGCCACATACAACTAGAACGCAGCAGAGTTCACGTGCTCATAGTGCTCGCGTGGATAGGAGAATGTGATACATGCGCGACTCCAGTGGTCGTTCAAGTTGACTTGCGTGGCAATGAAGAAAATATACATTTTGCAATTGCTTTACGTGCCAGAGATTCTGCGACTCAGTAGTTAGTCTCATCAGCCACTATCACAGACTCCCTCACTATGAAATATTATTAGTGCAATGAGAAATTGAAACAGTCCATCTTAAAAACTTAAATCTGAAGGTTCTTGAATGTGAGCTGTACAGTCTGGTAGTAACCTGTTTGCTTTCTCCAAGATGACTATTCAAGTGGACAATGTCCAGTAATCGAACTGTGATACATATTTGCAGTCTCCTGTCCAAATGACCAGTAACAGTGGCCTGAGTTATTCGGTAGGAAAACATTTCTACATGCTTAGCCTTTATGAAAATGTAAATAACAGCTTTTATTCTGCTTTGCTGTGAGCTAAGCCAGCGTATTATCCAAAAATAATTAGTATTTGTGTGTGACACAGAAAACTTTTCTTTACTGACCAAAAGTTTAGACGATAATACATAACAATCACAGAGCGGTTAATGAAATGAAACTAGCGAATCACCATAGAAACTTATTACGTCTATATCAACATTTTCTTCGCACCATAACATCATATCATTGTGTGTATTACATGATGCAAATATCACTAAAAAAGATATTTTTTTCTATTGTAAAACTGGAACTTACTTGAATGGCATATATTATATTTGGAAACTTTAAAATAAATGTGATGCTACTTATAATGTGAGGACCAGTTTCTACTTTGAGATGTAATTAAATTATTTATGTATGTATTATATGTATTATACTTATTAATTTATTCATATGCATAATCCACATATTTTTAGTCATATTGTTCTAATTAATGTTTACATGAGATGAAGGCTAACTGTGTATAATGTTAAACGATATAAATCCTTCCTTTTTTTTTTTGACTGGTCAAAAATTTAGCTTTATCCAACCATAACGAATGACTTTACACAAAGTCAAATGACAGAACTGAACAATGGCTGATAGTTTATACCACAGTTAGCCATACTGTGTGAACTAATGCTTTAATAACAAGTTTGTTCTACGTGTAACTATACAGTTGTCAAAATGTGCTGAGTGAAAAACAGTCTTTTCCATTTTTGCAGGTGAGGCGATACCGCTGGTCATGCTTATCTGGACCAAGCCTTCAGCGATCACTGAAAACGGTTTGAAGCTAACTTTGCATCATTTATGCCAGTATTTGTATGTATATAAAACTGACCAAGGACGTAGTCGAGTGTTGGTGAGTTCAGATGCCAGAGTGGACCATCTTTGGTCAGCTAGAGAGTCAAAAAGTGAATCAACTCGAATTTTGTTTTTCTCAGGCTATCTGGACTTTATATTAAACTTTCATCGTGCTCACGACGACCAATTCACCCGCCACCCTGACACACCTACCGCACCGCCCCCGACAGGCTCAGGGCGAGATGTCTTACTTCTTCCGCTTACACGACCTGATCGGGGGCCTCCATGTGCCTATCGACGATGGAGTAGACAAGCTAAACCGGAAGTACACGTTACTTGTCTTCCTGTTCCTCGCACTTCCCATTTTCACCAAGCAGTATATTGGCGATCCCATCCAGTGTTTCACTCCGACCTACTTTACAGACGCACAAGCTCGATACGTCAACAGCTACTGCTGGACAGCGTCCACCTACTACCTAGTGACAACAGATAACGTCGACGACACCACTGACCCGCCACAGCATCCCCCTGATATCCGATTCACCCCTGAAGAAATAGACTACAACGGATTAGACGTCTACACTGTACAGAGAAACAAGTTGCGTCGAATTAATGTAAGTTACTATCAGTGGTCCTCTGTAATTCTAATGGTACAAGGTGTTTGTTTTCATTTGCCTTTTATTATGTGGAGTGCTTGTGCACATAACGCAGGCATCAAACTCCGGCGATTGCTGAAACGGGCCTCTGATATTGCAGCACTGCCACCAGGATGTCAGCAGCGGGAATCTTTGTTAACCGAATTTGTCGACCAGTTCCATACTATTATAACCGGAAACGTTGGATGGTGTACTGACCCTTCCTGTCGTCTTCCCCTAATAGGTTGTCGTTGTGTTGCGGGACCGAGTCGCTATCTGGCTTTGTTATATATTTTAGTGAAGTTATTTTACTTAATCAACGTAGGTGTTCAGTTCATGCTCCTTAGCGCCTTTCTGGGTAAGGGGTATATCCGACATGGAATTGAAATATTGCGTCGCTTGGCGGCCAGCGGGGATTGGTGGAATTCCCCTCGGTTCCCTCTGCAGACTTTGTGTCAAGTTCGTGCCGCCATGCAAGGTGCCCTCCAAACCTACGTGTGTAGGTGTGTTCTACCCATCAACGTTTTTAACGAAAAAATTTATTCTGTAATTTGGTTTTACCTAGCCATTCTTTTTCCACTAAATGCAGTTAGTCTATTATTGTGGATCTGGCGAACCTTCCCTTGTAACCGACTTGCCTTTATCAGACTTTGCTTGTGGAGAACAAGACTGGTCAACATGAGTGAAGTATCTAGATCAGCTCGAAAAATCTCATCCAATTATCTCGGCTGGGACGGGGTCTTCCTACTCCGACTGATTGAACATAATCATGGTAGCACCTTGGTTACAGCTATCGTCAGTAAGCTCTGGGAGTTCTACTCGACTCAACTGAAGGCACAGGAGGAGGGTAATAGCGACGTAGAAATGGCACCGATGCCTACAAGTTTGCCTTCTGTGGCACCATCTACTTCCTGGCATTCATGTCACGCCGGAGCTTGCCATCTTAGTCATTTCGGACGTCAGACTCTGCCATCTACAAAACGAAAACCTCCAAATAGTTACTGGGGGAAATGTTCTTAACAGAACCATTTATATTAGATATTTTCGTCTTTAAGTTTAAAGTTTTAAATTAGATAGTTTTAGAAGGCGCCTAGAGTGAAATAACGTTAGAAAACAACACTAATCCTTCAAGTGATGGAAACATCTGTATAGTTATTCTGATCCAGAGCCTATGTTAGATACCAGTCATCTGATCATGTTTGTGCAAGGTCGAAATCATCAAATATACGGAAATGTTTAAATTTAGGATTATATGTTAAATAAATGTTTGAAATGCAATGATATTTTCCTTAATCGATCTTAGATTTTTTAAGATGTTAAAGCTTTGAGTATTCGTAAATCAACTCTTCAAACACATTATCAACATTTTTTTTCAGCATCAATTCGAACAACTTACAAGTCACTCAAAACCAAATATAAGAATAGTATCAATAAGTCAGTGTTACATAATGGTCAATAAAGCTACTATGTTTCAGTTACCCTAACATTTAACATTAGCATGCGAATCAATAGCTGAGGAATTAGTTAACTTGTCCAGTAAACGTAATTATAATGAGCGTATATATATATATATACACATATGTATGGTGGGGCCTGTACAAGACATACCTTTCAAGGAAAAATATAGTTAGAAAAAGAGTTTTCTGTCACATTTTATAAAACGTGTAGAAAGGTTTTGTACTGTTACAGTAACAAACACTCTTCAAGTAAATCAATTAGTTGAACATCTGTGAGAAACACACTTTTGTAATCACGCTACAGCAAATTCAAATTAGATTGTTTTCAGTAAAAGAATACAAAACTCTTGAAAAGAGAAATACATTACTATCAAAAAAATTTTACTGAAAAAAAAATATAAACCGTATATTGTGGTCGATTTTTTATTTTATGTTATATTGTTGTAATATTATATTTTCCTTCATGTTATTGTTTTATTTTGAGTGTGTTTTGATATGATATAAATTATATTATTGCAAAATAATCATGTTTTTAAGTTTGTTTTTCAAGAAAAACGCTTAAATAAGAGTTATTAAACAATCACTCTTTTAATTAAAACATCGTTTAATTATAATAAACGGTACACATTTCTCATTCGTTGCAGAAAAGGACATGTTAGTGTAGTATAAATCTTCAAAGAGACCACGTGAGATTACATAAAATCGAATGCGAGCAAACTTAGTTGTTCAACTCTGAGGTACAATTCCAAACTGATACAAAGG
The DNA here is from genome assembly GCF_000517525.1 of Limulus polyphemus. Lineage (NCBI taxonomy): Eukaryota > Metazoa > Arthropoda > Merostomata > Xiphosura > Limulidae > Limulus > Limulus polyphemus. The sequence continues at coordinate 214,000 of NW_013665984.1, read as the reverse complement.
TTTTATTATATCTGATTATATTAATAGGAGACTGCCCATTTAACATTTCTCCCACTAAAACCTCGTTGGGAGAACTGAAATGTATGAATAGTTTATGAAACAGTAATTAAACGTTTGACTGTAGCGTCAATTCTATTTTTTCGAGAGCATTTTCTGGTTTAGTTCATTTTAACGCAAAATCAATACATTCTGGTTCCGAACTGTCTTTTAGTCTCCTTGTTTTGCTTTTAAGTATTGGATACGTATTCTTCTATTTTTTTAAATTCCAATGGATCTCATAAGGGTTATTCCGGTATTGAATAGTTTATGGAGTATCTTGTTATTTTTATCCAAACTCTTTCCGATCACACGACCAGTTCCAAGAAAGAAGTTTACTTTACCAAATTTGGCATAACTTCTGAATTCTTAAAAGTCCTTATAGTATTTCAAGTTCATAAAATTAAACAAAAAAAATTCTTGCTCTTAAGCATAAAAAACAATTTACATTTCTTTAGTGAATTGTTTTTAACAAAATTTTCTGCTCAAAGCAGTTGAAAGGTAACCTAAGTTTTCAACATTTTAGCTGTGACGAGGCATAACTATTCTTATTAAACAACGTAAATAGCATCGATGTGTTACTTTATATGCAAAAGAAGTGTCAGATGACTAGCGATGTGATCTGAAATGCAAATTTATGCAGTAGGAGATTATTTATAATTTGATACTACATGCTTTACAGGTCCATTAATAATCAGAAGTTGTTGTTGTTGTTTTAAAAAAAGAACACAAGTGCAAGTAGTGCATAAAATGAGTAAATCGTTGAGGTGCTGGAGTAATATGGCCCATTCATCCATCAACATCTTCTAGTTGATCAACGCTGCTGAGAAGTGAATTAAGTGCTACCAGGCATCTTCCCGGAACAACCATTCAAGTTTAAACGGATAGAAATCTAGTGTGGACCATTCCATTCTCTAAATATCCTGTTATTTCAGAAAGTTAAATTTTAACTAGTTGAATCCGGAGAAGATGCATGTTGTCATCCATGAAACGGAAGACCTCACCAGCTGGACCAACAATAATGTAATACAAATAAAGTAAGACTGTAGGCTTATATTGTGTGTATTTCATAGTTCTATACCGTAGCTTATAAAGGTCAGTGTGGCCAACAGGACTAATCCTTCTCTAGACCGATATACCATCATCGCCACATGCATTTTGGGTTGGAAATGATCTCATCCACTCTCCATATTTGTACAGTATTGCATCTAGCTGCAATATAAATCGTGATTCGTCTGTGAACAGATTAGTTGTTCCCCTGCTGTTTGACCAATCCACATGTTCATGATACCATTGAAGTCGAGCTGTTTTGTAGTGATGGGCTCTACACTATTGGCATTCTCGAACAAAGTTAAACTTTATGATGCCTGTTTCTGAACGTTTTATGTACTGACCTATCGTACAGCTGCTGCTCTTAGCTGTTCACTCAGTGGGAAAGCTGACGCCCGCTAGTTGCATGGATATTGTCAAATAACGTCGGCTAGCCAAGTTTTTCACAATGTACTACCCTAACCAAGTCTTAAGTTGATTTCATTGGTGGTCTGAACGCCAATCCGCATCCTCCTAACCGTACTTAGTAAGACTTGTAGCCACTCTGTGACGACCTATGTTTGATCCGCCTCTATCCGACCTCTTGTTTTCTTCATCGTGGAAGTGTCCAAGCGTCTTTTTAGGGTCCTGTTATGTTTTTCAAATCTGAATCTCTTTGTACAAACTGCTGGTACTGCTGGTGTTCAAACTGCTAACTGAGAACACACTGTGTTTCCTTCCCTCGTATATCTACCGTAATGTGCATATCAGATTACATGACCAGCCACCTGACAGTTGTTAACATCAAAATACATTCAGAAGACGCTACTGACATTATATAATAATACTTGTTGTGCCTTAGCATAGCTAAAATATAGAAAACTTTGATTATCTCTTAACTATTTGAAACAGTGCTAGTGATCCTTCCAATTATTTACAAATTTTGATGACCACTAACCAAATATTTATCATCTTAACCTAGTTTTAACTATGACAGTTTCTTCTATCGAGTTGATAAAATAAGTTTTTAACAATATATACATTTTCTGTTTACTACTATAATGTAAGACCTATAACTTCAATTATCTTCCTAAACTAGCTAAACATATTTTTATGCTTTAGAAAGGATTGCACTGAGGTTGGCCAATTTTTACGTAATTAAAATAAATAACTTGGTGATTAGGGTAGTTGACTTGCGATCTTAAGGGTAGTGGCTTCATATCTCGTCACCGAATATGCTCGCCCTTTCAGCCGTGGGGACGTTATAATATGACGGCCGGTCCTATTGTTCGTTGGTAAAGAGTAGCCCATGAGTTGGCGGTGGGTGATGCTGACTAGCTGCTTTCCCTCTAGCCTATCTCTTTAAAATTAAAGACTGTTATTGCAGGTAGTTTTCGAGTACAGTTTTTGCTCGAAACTCAAATAACAAACAAATAAAATAAGTATCTAAGTAAAGCACAGAAGTCAAGCCGTTAGTGGAGTTACATTTAGTTGCATAAACGTCTTATATTTGAAAATTTATAAACTATTTTTAAAGAAATTTCAAGATTGTCCGTAATAGCTAGGAATGTTTTTCATGGGGAATGTTCTCTAACCTTAAATGATGGTTTTCACTGCCATGATATAAATTTACTCATAGTGTTGAACGAATGTTAAACAATTCACTGTGAGCTATAAACTAATGCATTTAAAATATTAAAAAACATTTATACAAATTTCAGATAGATTAACTTCAAGATACATTGACAAGTTGTGAGTGATCTTCAAGAATATAATTTTCCTTAAAGTTTTGGTGCTTTTTCTTTGTAATATGGTGACCTGAACTATATATTTATATACATATAGTAACTGCAGATAAAATATGTGAAAACCGGAGAGGAAGGCGGTCCTTCTTCTTCTTAAGAGCAGGACAGATACATAAGCTGAGCTTTTACGAACCGGGATACTACGCCTATAACAAGGTCGTTCGAAATTATTAGCGTACTCAAGTCGGAAAAGAGTTTTTCAAACAAAATGGAAAATACACATCCTCAGAAGATGAGGAACACAAGTGAAAAATCGTACTGAACAATAGTCAGAGGAATAGCTGGTAGAGCTTGCAGAGACAGGTATACAAACGACAAATTTCTGACTCAGTACGCGTCATCTGTTTAAGGCAGTCTTGATTTGCCCGGTTTGAATGACACGCTTGATAATTTGCATTCTAACTCTTAAAAGTAGTAATAATTCCCCAGTAAAAAAAGCAAACAACTGTCGTAATCTTTCTAGAATAGAAAACGGGTTGAACACGAATTTCCAAATCAGCTTTCTAGAATTAGAAATCGGATTAAAAATGTATGTAACACGAATTTACAAACCTGCAGAACACACATAAGCGATGCAACTTTTAAAGTAACATAACTGACCTTTAATCTCACTAAGCTTTAGTTGGATCTTACTAGATCTAGTTGGATAGATTCCTTTTATTCTTGAAGATTAATTAGCAAAAGCCCTACAACAGTTAAGCTCCTAAGCCTTTTTTTGAAGTTGGATCTTATTAGCTTTAAGGGCTTATATCAAGTTCATTCTTGGAGACTAATCAACAGAAGTCCCACAATAATTAATCCAAGGCATAAAACTGCATCTAATAAATAATATGTGGGTGATCCACTCTTTATATGATAAACTTATTCTACGAACTTCATTATTGCGAGGGAATAAATAAATGGCTAAGTCTTTTCTTAAAGGCATGTATTATTTAAATAATATGTTAAATAATCTTAAGTTGTTTTTTAATTTATAAAACAAATTCATTGGTCGTGGACAAAAGGTTCATGTGACAAGCATTGAAATTATAGTATTTAATTAACCTGTTTTAAAATATTTTCAGGATATTTAAAAAAGTCATAATGTCGAAATTATGAAAGCTACACGTCTCTGTGTTATTACTAAAGGTATAAGTATTTAATTGAATAATTTTGAATTGTAAAACAACGTCTGTGGAATTGATAACCTATGCATTTCCATTCTTTGCGGGTTCAAAAATGTGCTGGTCAATAACCTTTACCATGTTTATCTACAAAACGTTTTCCGATTAAAATCAAACAGTTATTGAGAGTATACATATTTCGATTACAATTTTCCATTTTTTTCTATAAATGTATTTGATGTGACAGAATACAATCTACTATTCGACACTGGAATTATTTGCGCACGTTTTCTAGAAAATACTCCTTAGTTTATAAGTTTTTGTTCATCTGGACGAACCAGCATAACAATGTGCTGTATTATGTTGCAATCTGTATACGCATCCATTTTTCTATCTTCTAAAACGACGTACTCTCAAGTGTCGTAAACTGTGAATTTCAACTCTCTGTATATGCTACAATGTTAACTTTAAAGAAAGGAAGTGTAGTTTGGCCACACATAACGTAACTGCTTATTGAATGTTCTATATAAATGTACGAACGTACTATAAAGTAGGATGGGAAACGTCGATTAATCGGATCTTATAGAATTTAATGGTTTTGTTATTTCCCACATTAGCTATAAAATGAAATGACTTGTTTTATTTACCAGTTTATGATAGTTACATCACATCAGTGAACAAAAGCTCATTTCCTTTGTTAAATCTGCCTTACTAGTTTCCTGATTCTGTTTCTCTGAACCGTGGATTTTCCTGCCTATAACCTATTTCGATGGAAAATGAAGATCACAAAATCTCTGTGTGTATCTTATTCCGTCGATTGACTTTCTAAATCTTATGGTCGAATTGCTTACTCATTCAACATTCAATCCAAAGGATTAAACACTCAAGTTGTTTTAGTGCTTTTTGAACTTTAAATTCAAGCTGGCTATAAGCCATGCTTCTTGATGTGGCACTGTAAACCAGCAAACATTGGTCCGAAAATCTGCAAATCGAAAACATATTTTATATATTACAACATGTCATACAACTTTTAATATTCTATAACATATGTGTTGAAAGATATTACGTTCTCTTAAAAACGAATATATACGTATAGTAGATTTTCTGCCTGTAGTAATCTTTGAAAAGCCTAAGCATGTGTTTGTGTATATGAGAATTTTGTCAGAATTTGCATTCTATAAATGTGTTTTTTTTTCAAAATTTGCAGCACAATACAAATCATACTTCTTTTTATCGATGTAATATCAATTGTCTATATTTTTATGTAAAATATCAACATCAAAAAATCCTGTCAACTATCTTTTATATACTTTCAAGACTTGTATCCGTCATGTTCGTTATATCACTTTAAATATTTTAACTTTTAGGATTTTTTAGCATAATTGGCCACATTTTCTCATTTTTGAAAAACTTACATTTACTAAGTTTACAAGAAACATAAATATGGTTACCCATAAGCCAAAACACTCTTCGTTGTTTGTTCTAAAAAGTTACAAGTTAATTCTCTTCAATGATACTGATCTAAAGGTCTAAAAAAACATTCTTTTTTTTCAAATGTGTCATATTCTTTTGTATTATATTACCAGTTAAGTTCTAATTGGATTGTCATACTTTCATGTTTAAGTGAATATGGCTCTTCATCACCACATTAGTGAAGAATTAATAAACACTGTAATTCGATTATTACAGTTTTTAAATTAAACAGTATTGTAATAACTCTAATATCTGTTATAACAAAGATTTAAGTAGTAATCTCACATAAAAAAATATCATATTTTAAGAAAGAGCTAGTAGCACAATGAAATTTAAAAACAAAAATCGATTGACTTATTGATTTAAACTAGTCATGTACAGACAATGTTTTTTATCTGAATCATCAAATGAATTAATAACTGTAAACATTTGTCTTCTGACAGAGTTGTTTGTTAAAGCTTTTTTAAAGGAGAATATATTTTGAACTGAATTAATGATCAATGTACATTAACAAAAGTAAATCCTAAATTCTTCCCATCCTCACAAAAAAAATCTATTTATAAGCCTTCGTAGCTTAAGTTAACGTAGTAGAATTTATTTTTATTTTTTTGGAGGGGGCGAATTGAAGAGAACTGACGGAGAACAGGATGTATGGGGGTAGCGGTGAACGACCCACTAACATACGCCCACAAATATAAATACACGGATACTATAACTATCACTATTTACAGTCTCACGAAAAAAGTAAAAATATTCACTGCAAGAAATGTGGAACACTTACTGAGCACTTCTAAAGTAAAAAACAAATGTTTTCTTATCAGCTTTGGATGGGAGCTTGATAGTCTTATGACTAAGAGTAGTGTCCATCTTTGTTTCATTTTTTTAATTTGTTAACATGATTGCTCAATAACTCCAAAAAAGGGAGAAGCAGATGTAGATACAAAATGTAAAAACAATTTTTCATCGCTTTCCTTGGAAATGGGTTACGTGTGTGCCAATATTTCAATGTCATGAGTAAAAATACCAACAGAATACATTTTTTATAATAATTGACAAAACGTACGGATGAAAATACAGCTTGCGAAACCAAAGAAATCAACACAAATGTATGCTTGAGTTTAAACATAATCTTTTTTTCTTAGGTTCTGGGTAAATATTAGATTTGGAACTAAGGGTTTATTAAATACTACGAGTTTGCTAGTCTCAGAATCAATCGTTTTCTTTTACAAAAAATCGTAAAATATTTGTCCTCCAAACAAGTTTTTAAAACCCTGTTCTTACTCTTACACGCTATTATAATTCCAACAGTAATTCCATATCCACTGAATCTTCATTACATTTAGTTTGCAATGTATAGTATTTCTTAATCTGAATGCTTCTCAATTTGCATTTATACAGCAAACAATAAATACATTCTGTATCCATTCATTATTGCATGGGTCAGCTATGCAAGATTTTTAGTGTAAAGAAAATTCTAAAGTTGTTGCTGTAAATATCACGAGCATGTAATGAATAATTTATTAGCTATTTAAGTTTCTAATACTCTTGAGAAATAACATAAAAATTTAGATAATACCTTTATCATCATAAAAAAATGTCAGTTACACTGATACACTTAGGTAGATCTTGTTGAATCGTTACCAACTACTAAGCTATAATTAAGCGTTAAGTAAACTCTGTTGCTTATTACCATTAATAGCCTAACTCCATTTGTAATTCTGTTCAGTTAGATTTGCTAAATTAATTCATTTTCAAACATGAATGACACGTATACCCCTTAGATGCAATTCTTTGCATTAATGACATTTAAGTTTGTTTTGTCGATAGTTCTGTTCCGCTGTTTTTAGTATTGTGAAATTATAATATTGTTCATTTACGTAAAAGCGCTACACATTGAAGAAAATTAGATTATTTAGCTTAAATTAAAAAAGGCAAATAATATTTCAGATTTGTGTGTTAATAACAACGGTCTCATTTGCTAACACATGGTAATATTTGTAAAATTAAAGGTTAATGAAAAGTTTAATAAATCATTTAACAAAACAGTTTTTCTGAATAATATTTTGTCCTTTTGACAAATCATTGTTTATCGTAAGTGAGCTGTATTTTAAAATCGCGAAAAGTACACGAATATTCCATTAGTAATATTAATATTATTTGTACTTATATGTCAAAGGTTATGTCCCGATGTGAAAGGTTATGTTTCAGTGGTGGAAATGTATGTACAAAAGTTCAATAAGCAGTTTTAACGAATGTTAAATCAACTGTGTCTGAATTGAAAATGATTTTATTGGTAACTGTGTATTGAGGAGGCATATCCAGTTTGTAAAAATAAGTGTTGTAAAATTATGGTATGATTTGACTGAACAATGAGTTGGTAGATGAAGGAAATGAAGATTCAAGTTGTGTACGTTTTATCGATATTTATAAGTTTCCTTTATATATGTGTGTAAACATTTAGGTATAAATTGAAAATAGATGGTTTAAAGATTAATTGGATGTCTTATTAATGTAACTTTTCTGAGGCTTTCATTCGCCAAGAAAACTTGAATGCTTTGATAACAACTTATTGTTGATTGACTTGAATAGAAATCCAATTAACTATTTGTTAGAATTTTATTATTGTTGGTCTCCATGTTATTGTAAATGGTTGTAAATGTAGCTAAATACAATTATTTATGAATAATTGAAATTGAAAATTTAAACGTTAAAATGAATACCTGCTAGTAAGTGTACATACTGTTTTAAGAACACTTGCATTGTGTGTTTAATTGTATACATATAAATGTATAAATATATATTTATTTTTTTCAAATTAAAACTCTTAAACAATTTGAAAAAAAAATCATTCGTAGGAAGAGTGATACGTCACAGGAACTTTCACTTTTTAATTATTACTAATAACCAAATAGTAGCTCTTTGGCAGTTTTATCTGATTTTTAGCTCCGAATTCACCTATAAACTGAATTGTTAGTGTCAATGATTATATGGATTACATTATTCGCATTGAGATATTTGTGAACTTTTATTCGGTTGTGTACATAAAATGAATACTAATAAATCATGTGCAGCTCATCTTTAAGAATTTTGTATAGGAAAAGGAGCTTCTTACTACTTCAAAATTTACAGATGACTTACACAGGAGTCAAAATGTGTAAAATATTTATAAATGTGTAAACCTTAATTAGTGAATAGTGGGAATGGCATCTTGGTAAGTGTAGGATTCAATGAAAGTTTCATGAAATGAGACACTATTTTAGTTTTGTGGCTCGAAATCCAGAATGTAAAGAAAGATATTTTTAAATGTAATTGTGTAAAAGATAAATAGGAAACAAAAGATAGTTGATCCTGATGAAAATACACATTGCAGTAACTGATAGCGATAAGTTTAGGTGTTCAATATTTGTAATGACGTGTGAGTTTCTGATCGCTCGTTGTATTGGTATTCTTAGCCTAAAGATATTTCTTAAATGCTTTGTTACTACTTACGTGGCTTCATCTTGTTAACCTACACCTATATTTCGGATCCAAAATGTGGAAATCCAAGCAAGTCATATATTGCATTGCTGTATAACGTTGTTTTAGAAAACGTAGTTAGAACTTATTGTCGTTATGGTATTTTATAGTGTGTTTCATAATGAGATGTTGATCAGCCTATTTCTTAATGTAAGTGTATTATACTAATGTTTTGAAGAGACGTAGAAATAGTATACAGAACAAAATGTGTTTGCTTATTAACTAAATACTTTAAAAGAGCAATTTGATTATGTTAGAAATAAAATGCTTGTACATATGTATATACATGTACATCAGTTTCAGTCATGTTGTAAGATTTTTGAAAACTAGCTGTATAATATGCGTTATTTTACTCTCTCTCTCAAAGTCTTTGTTCTGATGTTATAACTCCTGGTTTGAGGCTTTTATGTGCCAATCTTGATTGACAAAACTGCATTTTTGCACGTTCAGAGAGAATCTACTCTTAAAACATATTTCTGACGGTCTCTATCTAAAAATGTGTTATACATCGGTTATCGTTTTACTTAAAAATAAAACAGGGTATAAGCAACTCTCAAAATTTGTAAACGAAATGCAATAATAAAATGCAAGTTATTGAAGTTTTACGATTCTAGTTTACATGAAACGTTTGTTTTCCAGATGAAATATTTACATGGATATCTAGCAAATGTACTACGTTAATTAACTTAGTTTTATCTTTAAATTAATAATACATAAACAGGCGTTATATATTTGGTATTTTCATTTTGAGCAGCACCTTATGTGACTCATGGGCTAAACCGTCAATCAAGAGACCCCAAGATTCAGGAAAAGCCGTCCCTAATTTAAAACTAGTAAACAAAGAGGAGACAACCAGTTAGGAAACCCATCTGTCACCTACACAGCTACTCTTAACTGAATATTGGAACTGACTGACGCCATTATAATGCACCCACCACTGAAAGTACGGAGCGTGTTCCGCGGCATATCACATCTTTTAACCATGGACTTTATGATATACAACCCAGTATGTTAACAATTAAACCATGCCCAAGAAGCCTAAGATTTATTCGAATTTAGTTCATTTATAACAAACAGGTGCAACTATAGCATGGCAAAGTGCAAAATAAAAACACAATTAAAATCATTGTAATGGGATAATAATTAGTCAACATTTCTGTTCAACAGACTTTCATCAACAACTAATTGTGGTTGTATACCAAAACTTTAATCAAGTTTTTATTCCTAGAACGATTATAATCATTTTTGTATTTTCAGCTTATGTTTAACTTCTATCGTTTGTTTGTTTGAAGTTAAGCACAAAACTACACAATGGGCTATCTGTGATCTGCCCACCACGGGTATCGCAACCCGGTTTTCAGCGTAGTAAATCCGCAGACATACCGCTGTGCCACTGGGGGTAACTTCTATCGAGTGTGCTCATTAGATAATATTCTTGTATTTTTCGAATACATCAAAAACGAATATACCATGAAGAACATGTTGAATACTTCACCTGTATCATTTAGCGTTAAGGATCAATTTTAACGGGATTTAGATATCGTATATAATTTGGAGATGCCGACTGTCTAGAAACATTGGATTTATAAATAAAGAATGAAACATTTGTACAAGCTTCTATTTTCAGCTATATCTAGAACAAAGGGACCACATTCGGCCATAGACATGTAGAAGTTTTTCTCCACTCTGACTATTGAACTGGTGGATTTCTTTTTATCCTAGCAGTGAGAAGTGTGAAGTTACGGATCATTTCACCTATGTTTTGTGATTTAGAGAGAGATAGCATTGTCAAAGTTTTTATATAAGCTCCTGCTAGTAATTATTGTGAAAACGAGTTTAAGTCCTCGATTGAATATGAATTAATGTTGTTGTTTTCGAAGCACATTTTTCACGCACGTTTTCTCTTACATCTTTAAAATTAATAATATTGTACAAATAGCAAAGTGATCTACATTTCATAAAAATATTTAGTATGTTTCTAATTTCACAAAAAAATGTATAAGTCGCATTCATTGGCACCTATTTCCTCATTTAACATGTTTATCATATTTAACATATAGGTGTTTATGAATGGATTGAAGACTAATTCTTGCTATTAGAATTTCATTCTGTTAATGTTTTCTGTTTACCTGTAATGAAATTTTACTTTCGTTTTAATGTTTGCTTAGAAATTAATAAGATAAATATTTTCCTCAATAACATTGACACTGCAAAAACTGTTGAAAATACCATTTAGATATATATTTCTCCTGTTCATTTGAGATACAAAAAATAAAGGTATTATTGTGATGCAAGTTGTCGTCTATTGTATTTTCTCACGAAAAAAATGAGTCCAAAGACATTCAAAATTTGCACCTGAATGGGTTTGTAAAATAACTAGTGACCTGTTTCTTTCATTAATAGGACATTGTAATATAAAAATACCAAATAATTAACTATTAGCACTTTTCGTTAACTTACAAATATTTGGTTTGATTTAAAATTTTCAAATTGAAACGCACCATTTTTTTATTTAAGTTTAGAAAAATCCACAGTAGTAGCAACACTTTTAATAACACTGACAAAATAATAGGGGGTAAAATTTGATAAATAAATATCATACACAGCCTCCACAATTATCTAAATATTATTCCACAGAACTTTACTTAAGGGAAAAAAATCTTCTAACTATTATAAAGTGAGATTGCTCATGATGCTATGTGCAAAATTTGAATCACTGTAATTATAACAATTGAAAAAGACTGTTTAGTGCTAAACAGAAATTACCCATAAGACTGTGTAAAAGTCTTGAACTGTCAACTTGAGATAAACTATTATAAGGTGATATTTTTTATCTAACCACACAAAAAAAATAGGTGGACTTATGCTGTTTAAACTAGAATGAATCATGAAGAAAATTCTAACTCTGATGATAAAACCATAAATCAAGAAACACTCGGAGGGCTAACTTATACACAGAATGATTTGTTGATAAAAAAAATTGATTTTCTAAAAGTTAACAAAGGTAATTGTTTTTACCTTTTTGAAAAATTGAAGATCTACGAATAATATGTTTTATTCTTTGCTTGTATCAATTTGTTGAGACAATTAAATTAACCAAAACAATGAGATGGACAGCATTATAATTAAGTGCCTGATGATCTTACAGCACGATGCAGATTTAAATTATTACTATGTATGAGAAACGGTCATTTCTGTAGGGTTACAGAATCTAGAGTATCTATCTCTTAACTTTTTAAAAGAAAATTTAAACGAGCACCAGAAATACTTTTGCTCTATATACCATGCATATAAAAAAGAATTATGCCAATAGAAGAACAACCCATTAAATACTTACAGCGATTTTTATTGCTCTCACACATTGAAGTTGGTTTTAATCAACTTTTTAAATCTTAAACTGTTCTAAGCGATAATTAAAAAACATGTTATGGACACAATAATGAACAATTATTTGCCTTATTCATTACGTTATAAGTACAACCCTTTCTGCGGAGTTTAAAGTGCTTCTTGTTTCCTTTAAACATTAAACTTTCCTTTCTTGGAGCGAATAATGTTATAGAAGTAACATCGCCGAAAAAATGAAAATGAATTGCTATATGGTATGCACTTTAATTTCATCAACTTTGACACCCAGCTAGTTATACGTTCAAGTGGACTGATGAATGCAAACTCAAGATCGATAACTGTAAGCCCGCAGCGTATCCATGGTTTTAAGATCTACGTTAATCTCAAATGCCGTGTAATAAATTCAGTATGATCTATAAACCCAAATAGGATCTATACAACACCTATAAATATACTGTTTATTTGATTTCGGTCTTGTATTTAGATATCAGAAATCTATTTGATTAATCCAATCATACCAGCATAAGTAATTTTTGTTTGGACTTCCGTAATCAAGATTATTCTTAAGTTAAAGAAGTTAAATAATTAAAAATGTAGTCAGGGAATAAGAAATCTGAGTTCAAAAGGGTGGCCCTTAGAGATTGTATAGGTTTCCGGAGTCAGTGGAGATCATTTATAAGTTAAAAAACATACATTTTACTGCAACGTCAGACTTCTGTAGTAATGTAAGCGTGATGTCGTATATACGTTCTCATGAAGCTGTTCTAACGATAGACTTTTTGTTGCTGTTTTAGCGTAAAAGCAACACAATGGACTATCTACGCTCTGCCAACAGCGACAATCGAATGTCATGTTTTAGTGTTGGTTTGTTTGTTTGTAGTTTAAACACAAAGCTACACAATGAACTATCTGCGCTCTGCCAACCGCGACAATCGAATGTCATGTTTTAGTGTTGGTTTTGTTTGTTTGTAGTTTAAACACAAAGCTACACAATGAACTTTCTGCGCTCTGCCAACCGCGACAATCGAATGCCATGTTTTAGTGTTGGTTTGTTTGTTTGTAGTTTAAACAGAAAGTTACACAATGGACTATCTGCGCTCTGCCAGCCGCGACAATCGAATGCCATGTTTTAGTGTTGGTTTGTTTGTTTGTAGTTTAAACAGAAAGTTACACAATGGACTATCTGCGCTCTGCCAACCGCGACAATCGAATGTCAGGTTTTAGTGTTGCTTTTGTTTGTTTGTAGTACTCTGTCCACTCTATCTGTACTCTGTCCACCACGAGCAAGGAAACCCGGTTTCTAGCGTTGTGAGTCCGCAGGCATACCGCTGTGCCCCTGTTACAAGTCCGTAAACTTCCTACTGACTTACCGGGAACAATGAAACCCTTCTAATATATTGAAAATTATAATTTATCTTATGGAGATATATATATATATATGCAAACAAACATATTACTAAAATATTAACAATAGCATACAAAGTATGTTTCATATAAATAACTAAATTTGGAGTGAATAAAACGCATCAGATCCAAACTATACGAAAATTACGTCTCCAAAGTTTTACTAAATAAGACACTCACTAAAGTTACTGGTCATGTAATAACATTTTACATTTCTCCTGCATAGTTTTTACCGCAAGTTCATATACAAAGACGAAGAATAAACAGCTTTGATTTTCTCCGATACCCTTCGTAAAATAAAGTGTTTATTTTACTTTATATCATAATGAAATACATTTCTTTGAGCAATTAGTTTCAAAAATACAAAACAGCTCATTGTCAGATTCCTAGTTATGGTTTCACAAAAATAAAATAGTTCAAACATTTGAGCAATATGGCAATATTAAAATAATACTATTATTATAAAATGTATAAATACGAATCATAAAATAAGATTAACTGGTACTTGTGCATAAATAATTGAATTAAAAATCCCAACACTAAGTGGATTTAGTTAAACAAGGCACGTTGTCTGCTTTACGGATTACATCAAATCTTCAAAAGAAACATTAGTGGAAATAAGACATAAAAATACAATTTTATTTAAGAAATTATTCAGCCTTTTATTACGGACATTTTTCCTTAAAATTTCCATTTACTAAGAGGAGCTATCTTGATAATCAAATATTTTTTTCGTCATTTATCCCATGAGGCAAGAAGAATTTTCTTCGAACGAATAAGTGCTTACTTAAAACAATGCTTATATTAACACATTCTCCAACTTATTCACTGAAATAACTATAATTGTTGAAATTGTGTACGTGAATTATGTATGAAACTTGGCATACACTAGGATATTAACTCTTTCAAAAACATTTATACCCTCAGTAAGAAATGGCGATAAATAACTTCAATTTTAACTTCGTGAATCTAACGTAATCCTATCCGATAAGATATTTCCCAACAGATTAGTATAAAACCTCTCAGGTTTTGTTGCACATAATCTTTGTAATTCATTGAATCCAACCTAATCCCATTCGATAACATATTTCCCAACAGATTAGTATAAAACCTCTCAGGTTTTGTTGCACATAATCTTTATAATTCATACTATCCATAGATGAAAACTGTATCGTTATGTTCAACATACGTTTGTTTGAAGTGAAAAATGTCGTCGTCAAAATATTATTTCAGACATTATTTAGATTATTACAACAATTCTTAATCCCTTGGAAAATCTGTATTCCAGAGGGATAGATTGAAGTTGCAAAAATGATTAGTAACAATAACAATAAATCTCTGCCATCTGAAAATTTGATTCGGCGTGCTTTATACCTTAATTGAGAAAACATCCCATTCTTCCTTTAAAGTATAACCGTAGCTTGGTTTATACTGTTAAATAGTATTTTTAATGCAGTTATCTACGTGTTTTTTTTTTTTAACGCCGAGCCATACAAGTACAAATTGTTTTCACTGGCAACCATGAATAAAAACATATTAAAACTACATTTCTCTTTTATTATGCCACTTTTAAATAGTTTAAAGCTTCCAGTGCAAAAATTAACTGGTAGATGAGTATACAATGTTTCAGTTTCCAAATTGGTTATGGAGGTTAAAGACTCAAAACAAATATGGTAAAATTATTAGCTAAGGAGGGGTATTTGGAACTGTTGAATTAGGATCCCACCATTTTGTTCACATATGATTATAGTTAATTAAAAGTAGTTTTACGCAATAATTATTCTTAATTTGAAATATACATTATGTCTTATTTCCTTAAATATGATGCCCCTGGTGGTTCAACAGTAAAGTTCAAGATTGATTTGTTTGTTTGTTTTTTAATTATGTACAAAGCTACACAAGGACTATCCGTGCTCTGTCCACCACGGGTATCGAAACCCGGTTTCTAGCGTTGTAAGTCCGCAGACATACCGCTGTGTCACTGGGGGGGGGTCTCAAGATTGATAATACTAAAACTTCGAAGTTTGATCCCTGCGATTATCACAGCGCAGATAGTTCATTAAGCAGATTTGGATTTGAAACACAACAAACTTATATCAAATAACAACATTTTTTTCTCTGCTACTACAAAAAATGTAACTGTTTCTCAGTGATTTGACGATGCTGATTCTAAAAATCATGTTGAAAATTACTGATCACCTCTAGTTTTCGAGTTATGATAGATATGTTCACATTATTCTTAGATACCGTGAAAATAACAACTTTATTTATAATCTAAATGCTTTCATTCATGTTAACAGCAAGAACAACAGGAATCGATGGCTTGTACAAAAGTACAGCTTTCAGACAAACTTTAAGTGAGTCGATAAAAAGTATTCATTTTTGAGGATGATGTTCAGTACATAATTCTTCCGTTAGTTTGCTTGCTGTAGTGAAAAGCAAGACTTTGATGGTGACAAATTGAAACTCTTGTTCCTGGAGCTAATAAATTCCATTGCTGTGAACGAGAGCCAATAAGTTCCCCAATAAGTTTGATAGAGACAAATCACGAATCAGATCATTTATCTCTTCTTGTGTGATCAGATGAGACAGTTTATATTGAGGTGCCACAGGAATAGAATTACTAGATAAAGAGGGTGAATATGATTCATTGTCTTCTTTGCAAGATAACTTTTCTGTTTCCCAATTCGCTTTTGGATGTGGCACCAGAAGACCGTCCCCATGAGGTACTGGTTTCATTGCATATTTAATGTATTGTTTAGTTTTATCTGAATATCCAGAAACAGTCATGCAAAAACAACAGTCAGTTAGATGATCGTTGGACTCATGCCATGTCATGGGAACTGTAAATGGCATACGTTCTCTCTTCTTATTCATCCACTGTGTCAAGCCAGATGTTCAAAGTGTACAACACACTTGTGGAGACCAATGTTTTTCTTGGTCACCAATTTTACACTAAAAATAGTGGTAGTAAGCTACCTTTAAGTTGGGTGTGATGTCTCTTCCTCCGTGAAACTGTAATATGTTTTCCACAAATGTAGCAGAAACTATTTGGGTGATTTTTGTACTTTCGGAATTTACTTGAACTGGAGGCAGCCAGCATTTCAAATGATTTTCTAAAAAATATAAAAGAACTAGCAAAAGTACCCGACTTCGCACAGGTTTTTAGGTTGAAACATGTTAGCAAGTGCAGAAAATTTATCATGAAAGTAAAAATATTGATCCAATTTTAGATATCAGTTGTTTCTGAATTAAGATATTTTCTATTATATCACCAAAGTTTTTAATGAAAAAAACTCTTTAATCAACTGAAACTCTAAATTAAGAAATCAACAAATATCATTCCAGTTTTGTTGTTTATACATTTCATTTTATATTTTCAGTACACAGACTAACAAAAATATTAGCTTATACTT
Source organism: Limulus polyphemus (assembly GCF_000517525.1). Taxonomy (NCBI): domain Eukaryota; kingdom Metazoa; phylum Arthropoda; class Merostomata; order Xiphosura; family Limulidae; genus Limulus; species Limulus polyphemus. The sequence continues at coordinate 196,873 of NW_013665984.1, read as the reverse complement.
TTGTTGCTAAGCGACTTTACCTAAAACCCATTGTTGGAACGCATTGGCTTTTCTATATATTAGAAGTTATTAATCTAACTGATATACTACATGGTATACTATGAGGCGTGCATTCGCGTACGCACGTGGATAAGATAAGCAATAATACCTAGGTGCAGACCCTCAGGATTCACTTTGTATGGGTGTAAAATTTTAGGTTTCTAGTTTCTTTCCTCTTGGAGCTATGACGTCACACACACAGGCACGCAATTATTTTATTATTAGAGATATATGTTTACAGAACTAGAGATTGAAATATTTAAAAACAAAGTTCTGCAGAATTTGATTATATCGTGGGTATGATGCGAGGAAGAGAATTGGACTTTGTTTGACTGTGCGTGGAGCAAGGCGAAGTGAGTGAGAGGCAGCTCAATCCTTTTTATGCTCAGTCAAGGGACTTCTCGAATGTTCTAGCAAACTGAGCACGTGAGGGTTTCGTGATTCCCAGGCGGAGCAGATGAGCATGGCAATGAAGCAGAAGTGGTGCAATTCGCTACAATTATTTCTGATCTTAAAGAAGTTCTTTTATGAGTTCTGTCTCTTTGGATAAAACCATATATGCCTACACTTATTTTAAATTATTTTATTCAAATGCGTTTTGTATTATGTGACTCCATTTGCAAAGGCATTTCGGTCTAGATTAAAAATATTACATACAAGACTAGGAAAAATTCGTATCCATTTCTTCAGACACTTAGCTCTGGAAAATCCTTACCATTGATCCCAGAATAAAACTGTTGTTGAGTTGGTATTAAAGTTTGGAATTAGTCGATAAAATGTGTAATCTCTAGCCAGTTGAAAAAATTTGTGCGAAAACAAACATACTGAAAGTGTTATTATACAGGAGTGTGTATAATTTATCAATCCAGTCACTTCATAAAAGATAACATTTGGAAACTGCTCCCGTTGATAATGTCCTTCTTGTTATTCTTTAAATATATATTAAATCTATTTTAATATTTGTAATATTTGTAAACACAGTGATTATTTCTATATTGTAGGCTGAAAGCACATACTATCTCAACTAGAAACGGCCTGTTGTTGTTTATAATATGGTCTTAGTAAGTCAATCAAGATGTTTTAGTATTATGTATACGTCGTATGATCACTATAGAATTGTAATATTAACTACATTTTAGGTTCATTTCAAATATATTTGACCTCTTTTTTCTTTACTGGTTACTAAAGCTTTAAACATAGAATTTGGCTTTCATCTGGAAATACACATCAATTTATAACGTTACAATTAATACTGGAGTAATGGATTCTGTTATTAGATGAATTATCTTAGATTATTTGTTAAAAAGAAGAAATACAACTGCAGTCAACTTAATGATATGGAAAGCACTTTATTTCTTCAAATGAATAATTTCACTTACTTGCTAATTTCCTTATACACTCGGTACTTCTCATCGTACCTCTATTATTGTGTCTAAAACGCAACACAAAATTTACAAAACTAAATAAAATAACAGTAACTTACACAACTTACATATCTAGTTATTGACTAACAAACACTCTCTCATTAATTCACTGACTATCCCAATAATCAATAATTCATCCATTTTAGCCTTACTCGCGTTTTATACTGCTCAAACTGTTCTAAAACTATAGGAAAATTCTAGACGTTAAGCCATGCACTCATCACGTGTCGTTAAATTTACTTCCAGCCGAACACCAATACAAATTTCAGGTAGTATCTATAAAAAAAACAACAATATTACACTTGTTAAAACTACGTAATGTTTTTATAACATTGTTTGTAATTTTTCAAACTTATCAGCACCTTATACGACACCTGGGCTAAGCGGCCAGGTCAGAACCTCAAAGAATCAGACATAGTTATCCCTAATTTTAAAATGCTGGCTTATTATGGGCACTAGTCAGCAGCATACAGCTAATTTTAAGCTAATAGCGGGCGAGATGGATTTTCAAATTTAAAACAGACCTACAACAGAAAAGCAGAACGTGTTCAGCAGCATATCTTGGACCTTGTGATACGCACGCCGACACATTAGCTATTAGGCTAAATGTTGCTTGCAGTTAAGGTAACTAAAAAGTTACAGAGTCAAAATCATTAAAATAATTTATATAAGAATTCTTTCACAGTGAATTTAACGCCCGGCCTTTTTTTGTATTTACTCAATGCTCTGTTTATCATACTTGCATTTGTATCAGATGTTCAGTTAAGATAATGTTGAATCAATTTTGATTGCTTAAAAAGGAAACATGAGAAAAAAAAACATTTATTTTTGCTTTTTTTAAGCACAGACCTATACAATGTACGATATGCGCCCTGTTCGTCGCGAAAAATTGAACCTCAGATTTTAGCGTTGAGAAAGATTAGTTTGACAGTCAATTTGAAGTATATGTTAGGTGTGTAGTCTAGAAGGGAAAGATAAAACACAATTTATATTTATTGCAAAGATACTTGCCGACGTTCCTAATTTTGAATTATTGATCGGAGGGAAGCCAACCCTACAACAGCACCCTACCGGAAATAGTTTAAAGTGTAGGAAATATTTTGCGTTATCGCAGAGATTGAAATCCGACTCACCAACTCCGAAATCCAGAACTCTACCTCAGGGCCAATCCGTGCCTGATAAAAAGCAAATAGATGTAATATTATTATTCAAAAATTTATTTCGAAATTGGGAATTGTGACTGATGCACTTTATTTGGTTGTAATTAATCTTTAAACGGAATAGAAGTTATTCCCGTTTTTCAAACTTCATTCATTTGCGGTAAATGAAAATTGGAGTATCTATTTAAATTTTGCTCTCAGCGGCAAGCATGAGCTTATAACGTTCCAACTTTGAGTTTCTTTCTTCCATTATATATAGATAGCGCTAATAGCGCATTATGCAAACATGCAGTCCCCCCCCCCAGTGGCTCAGCGGCAAGCATGAGCTTATAACGTTCCAACATTGAGTTTCTTTCTTCCATTATATATAGATAGCGCTAATAGCGCATTATGCAAACATGCAGTCCCCCCCCCCAGTGGCTCAGCGGCAAGTTTGAAAGCTTATAATGCTAAAAACTGGGGTTCGATACCTGTGGTGGTCAAAGCACAGACAACCCACTGTGTAGCTTTGCACTTAACAACAAACAAACAAAACCATACTAAAGAAGCTTTCCATGTAGAAAAATTAATTTTCCAAGATATCATTTTAATGCTTGTAACAGATCAACTGATATGTTCGTGGAGAAAATGTATTTATTTCGCTTTATTTGAAGTTATAAAAGACTGCAGCTTTAAAGGTTCGGATTATTCTAAAATGCTTACTTTGTTACCAGATACTTTTTTTTATAATTCGGTGTTTGAACTTTACACTAAATCACTTATAAGTAATATTTGTGATCTATAAGTTAAATAATTATGGAGAAAGAGCGTTTTATTCCTATTCCTCATGATCGGAAGAACCGTTTCATTTGGCCATTGTAACCAAGATGGTGATATCTTTTGAGCTGTTCAGCACGATTGATAACCTCTTAATGATTTCATAATAAACAACAGAAAATCTCTCTTAGACTGTCGCAAAATAATTCCTGGTCAAATACGTGTGTGTCTTCCAAAAAAAAAATACGTTCGTTATAAAAGTAACTTACGATGCATTTGTTGATTTGCGATTAGTATAAAAACGTAGTAGAACTCCAGAGTTAATCTTGTGTGTTCTTACTTTTTAGCCTGTTCTCTAAGCTCAACAGTGACTGATAGATGACCCGTTGAACACAACACCATCGACCGCTTGGTTTCACCATGATTAACGGCCGTCATCCTATACACTCAGCCAATCATCCTATATTAATTCTCACCGGATAAATCTGTTATGGCTAGCCGCCAAGATGCACTATGGAGGCGTAAGTTACCTTCAGAGAAGATAATATAAAAACGAAACAAAAACACCAACAGTTTTAGATCACCAAAAAACATTACCTTCCTTATTAGACTCCTAAAACGTTTATATTAACTTTCTCAGGAAGGCTCCACGATGGCCTGTACTTTTCTTTGATACGACGCCAGAAATCAAGCTTAACCATAGGCTTTGTTTTTATTTTCTTCCCTGCTGTCTCGAGCAAGGGTCTGGTCTTAAATATTTTTTTTTACCAGAAACACTCCAGGCTGTATTTGCCAGTTTATGTTGTGATGCGGCAGAAATCACTTTACAGGGGGCTGTTTCAATCTATATTGAATATCGTATTTGAATAGATAACACATCCGTTGTAGCAGTATATTACTGGGATGAACACTAGTGTACTCGGTATCTGACTCGACGACTCAGACTGCAGGAAATAAATTCAGTAAACTAAAAACAGAAAAATCTAATTACGAAACCAGTGAGCCTACCTGATATAACCACTATGCATGTGTTCTGTGCTAAACATTGCTTCTTTCTAAAGAAACAAATGTTTATTGTTTCGTTATTTTGTTGATATGAAAGTTAACAATTTCTATAAACTAACACGGGTTTATATTTTGTGAGAATACCAAATATATACCTAGCGAAATGATCATTTCAGTTTCTGATAAATAAACCAAACTATTCCCGTTTCGTTGTAAATGGTTATTTCTGACGAAGTATATCAATCATATACACGTGATTAAAGTGTAAATTTCTGTTTCCAGTAAATTTATGAAGTATGTTCCTGGTTAAAAGGTGGATTTCTGTCCCTAGTGAGTATACCAAGTAAATAACCTGCTTAAAGTGCAAATTTCTGTTTCCAGTGGATATACCAAGTAAGTACCTGATTAAAATGTAAATTTCTGTTTCCAGTGTGTATACCAAGTAAGTACCTGATTAAAATGTAAATTTCTGTTTCCAGTGAGTATACCAAGTAAGTACCTGATTAAAATGTAAATTTCTGTTTCCAGCGGGTATACCAATTACATACCTTATTAAAGGGTAACTTGCTGCTCCAAATAAGTATACCAAGTAAATACCTGGTTAAAAGATGGATTTCTGTTTCTGGGAAGTATACCAATGATACATATTTATATAAACCTGGTTAAAGTGTAAATTTCTGTTATAGTATGTATGTTAATAATATATGCCTGATTGAAGTGTATATTTTTATTAGTGGTGAGTATACCAAGTATTTATCAGGTTGTATAAAGGGATTGTTTCATTCTGACGAATAATACTTAAAATTAAACTAAAATTAATGTTTTTATTCCTAGTGTGTATATAAAGTACTTATGCTCAGTAACAGTATATATTGTTATTTTAGGTACATGTTTCGTAAGGCCAGGAGTGACCTGGTTGTTAGTTGTGTGCCTGGACTGTGAATTCTACGATTCATGTTTCATGATCTCTGCCCATAGGAGACGCTATAAGATTAACCGTCAAATCATACTATTCGGTCAGACAAGAATAGTCCAAGAGCTGGCGGATAATGATGTTGACTGTATTCCCTTTGGTATATCAAATAACTCTTTATGTGGCTTTGAGCGAAAATTCTGAAACAGATAAACATACTTACTTCATGGTTCATTTTCATCTTGCTAGTATACATATAAAAATGGACATTAGAAATATCCCACACACTGTAATTAAACCAAATTCTAAAAAGCTTTATATTAGTTCAAAAATGGACACAATTTTTTTTCTCTAGGTACAAGGTGGCTTGGATGTAACACACACACACATTGAAGCAGGCGAGTTTCTGTGTAAGAAACAACAAACACACTCAAATCCAAATTATTATCCTAACATATTATGATAATTTTTCGGAATTTTGTTTCCTTTAAAATAAGTTAAATTAAGTGACCAGAAAATGTATAAACAATAAATTGGACAAATAAAAGAAGTATAAACAATATTTTTTGAAGGAGGTTAAGTTAGGTAAACAAAAGATAAGTAAACAATATTTTTAAGGAAGATTAACTGAAGTAAACATAAGATGTGCAAACCATGCTTTTTCAATGGAGGTTAAGTGAAGTAAACAGAAGAAGAAGATTAAAAAAGGGGATTAAATGTGATAAATGGAAGATGTGCAAACAGTTTTTTTTTTACTTGCGGATATGTGACGAAAGATATCTACATTGAATATCAAACAACTTAACATGAAAATGTTAAAAAATGCACACTTGAGATACAAAACATTTTATTCGATCAAAATGTTAGTAAAATACACACAGTATCTTTTTAAAAGAACGTTAATTGCACGTGAAAGGCCTAAGTGCAAAAAGTGACAATAAATGCTCCCTAAAATAGGAAAAGATCTGGAAAAATGATAAAACGTTTAGACTTTTGTTATCTCTTTCTGTCTTTCAACTAGTGAGCGACATTTTTGCATGTTTAGCAATGCTTTTTAGTTTTTAATAGATAAACGGCGCCAGGAGTGTTAACTCTTACAAATTTTGATTTATGATTTACCATTAAATAGAAAATCCACTGATTGAATAAACTGACATTGCTTTGCCATGTCATTTCACCAAAAGCTCTCCACTTGATCATCAACTATACGTCGCCAATCTTGACGTTACTATAACAAACAAAGCCGTTCGTCAAACTTCAATGGATTTTAAACAAGAGTACACGTAAAAGAGGATTATTAATCTAATCTTGTAGCCAAAAAGGCTAAGACTTGCCAAATAGCCACGACTTACCAAGGAAATCTTAAGCATAAACTGGTTCTCATCAGCCAGTTGAGGAAGACATCAAAATGTCTATTCGCGTATAAATAACACCATCAACGAAATGAAAAGAGCGTTAAGGAGCAACAATATACCGGTCTATGAAGTGCGAAAAATAACTTCAAAATTCACAGAAAAGATAAAAGGACCTATCAAGATTGTATTGATTCAAACAGAACGCGCAGAACTCAAACCAACAAAGAAATTAAGAAGATATTTTTATATATTTATTTAGCAAAAGAACCAAATATCAAAGCACTAAACCAGAAAAAAAAAGGAATTCACGTACAGCATACATAAAAAAACTCTCGAGGACCAGTCACTACTTCAGTCTCAGACAGACCTACTGAAACATCTTCAATCTGAAAAGAAGCAAATGTCTTCTCAAGCCGCTCTTACAGGACAACCACTTTCTTATCAGAAGGATATAAGGACCACTAGAACTAAGAATGCTTTTAGACAACTTGAAACCAATTGAAACCTAGAACAAATAACACTGAGAAGACAATTAACTCACTCACTAACTAAAAGCGAGAAAAATCGCTGTCTTGTTGGCTGCATTATGTAATTCAGCACAAACTATGGATATAACTAAATTGGGTCTTTTTTGAAAGTTTCCCGTATGATTAACAAAATGTATACTAAGTTGTAACTGGTGAAAATTGTTATATATACAAATGTGTATATACACACTATACTAAAACGTATTTTTGATGTTGTAACCACAAGCAAGTAAATAGTTTTAAGTACTAGGTCCTGTTTGTTTGGATTTTGTTGTTGTTCGTTTGTTTTGTTTGGGGGGGGGCACAAGCGCAACATATCAATTTTTATCAGAAGAAGAGCGATTTCCGTTTTATAGTTCTTGATAAAAACTCTAGAGTGAATATGCTACAATATCAGAATTCTCTTGTTTGTTTTAATATTGCCTATAGTGTATCGAAACAACGAATATTTAGCTTGTTTTCGTATTGAGTATCAAAAACATTTTTAGTAGCCATTATTGTAAATGATTTGAATTAAACGTTCAAAAATATACGAATTTACATATCCTTGATAAATTTATGACATATGAATTATCGGTGTGTGCATTAGCACTCTCTACGTGGGAATGATACGGGCGTCCGTATTAAAACAATACAAAATTCATCTGGATTTACTTTTCTACAGGCCGTCAGAAGCTAGATACGAAGAACTACCTGGCATAGTCGCTCTATCTATGGTGTATATGCCGCTTTTCAGCTATCCAGGATGTCCAGAGTCGAAAACCGGCGAATAGCCAAAACCGAGATTTCTTATTTTCGTTCATTATCATCTTTCTTCAAAAGGCCTAGCACCTACCTAGTTCTAACAGTAACTATAATTTTATCATCATTTGATAGAACAAAACAGTCTTCGCGATCTTTGACTATCTATTTTATTATTATTCTATGCAAAATTTATAAAGCTTGATAATACACTCTATAACCTAGTAACCCACGTACGCCTTCTTATAAAAAAGTAAACAAACAAGTATCAGGAAAAACATATCTCTAAATAAAAGAGCTATGAGGGCTGGCTACCGAACTTGAAAAAATAAAACAAACAAACAAAAGAGGGATGGAAATAGACATATCACTTGATCTGGATAATGATCACATAGCAGTTTAAGTCGTCTCCATTTTACATGGAGAATATAATCTCTACATTACTGGCTTCCTCACTGGCAAAACAAATAGAACCAGAACTTCCAGTAGTAAAATGTTACTCTATTGTAAAATAGTTATAAAAATAGTATTATACAGTTAACAAAAGGAAGGGTATAATGATGAAAGATAAGATTCTATTCAAACATCAAGCTTACTATAGACAAAGTGGGGAAGCCAGTAATGCAGGGATTTTATTCTCCATATAAAGTCGAGACGGCTTAGTCTGTTATGTGATCATTAACCGATCAAGTAGTATGTCCACTTCCATCCCTTTCTTGTATAGTTCCAATTTTCAAGTTCAATAACCAGCCCTACATAACTTTTTTACTGAGCGATATATTTTTTTTCCTAACACTTGTTATAAGTTTACTATTTTTCAATGATACATATTAACTCGAGTCCAATATTTGTTATTATAATTCTTATAAAAAAATATTACTTAACATAATTTCATTTATACTGGAATCCAAGCATATTATGAATAATAAAACATTTTAATTACTTTTTATATCCAATGAACTATAACGTCAAACCTCTGCATCTTCAAAGCTTAGAAAATGTTTTAATATTTCAATCCAACTACAACACCAAATGAAAATGAGCTTTAACACCTGTAAGTCAAACAAACAAAACTGAGGCACAACATAGATAACGGAAACAGCGTGTGTATTAGTCGGTGTTGTGTGGTTGAGTAAAAGGAGTAATATGGTATTTCGTGTATTGTTAGACACAACAATGTAGAAATTTTGGTATAAAACGTTAGAGTCTAACAACATAACAATAATAAAGATAACAGACAGAAAAAGAAAAAAAGAAAAATGAAGATGCTGTCAAAAACACAAGTATCTGCCTTTTCCAAATTACCATTGTTTGATCCTCTAAGGAGTTGGATCTATACTTCTTTCACCCAAACATTCATTTTTGCACCCACTGGCACAGCGGTATGTCTGCGGATTTGCAACGCTAGAAACTGGGTTTCGATACCCGTGTTGGGCAAAGCACAGATAGCCTATTGTGTAGCTTTATGCTTAACTTCAAACAAACAAACATTTATTTTTATCTTAGTGTGATGATAATTAAAATTTGTCACAACCATCCGAGTATAAAAGAAGAAAAATGCATCACGGCAAGGATTTTGGGACATATCCAATAATTTACATTGGTTTTACTCTGAGATCATTTCAAAAAATTGATGAAATATTAAACAATTGTTGTATTCGATATAATTGGGCCTTGTCTAGTAAAAATTCAAGTTGACAGTAAACAAAATAGTGAATAACGTAAGTGATGTGATAAGTGTCAGAAACACTGTATTAAGAGTACTTTTTAATGTATTCGAATTTCAAAACAGATGGTGACAAACAAATACTCGACATATTTCTCTGATGTGGTCTAACTATATTCTTAATGAAAAAATAAATTAAAAGGTCTTTACTAACCTAATTTGTATAGCTTATTAAAAAAATAAAATCTTATCACGAAAAAATGCACCAAATCATCTATTATGTTTGATTTTTCAGTTGAGAAGCAGTTACTGCTGTTAATGGTTTCCTGATTCATAAACGTTTTGTTAAATAAATGCAAAGATGTTGTTTTCTCCACTGCGATAATACTAAATTTCAAAGAAATGTTATTTTTTTTCTATTTCAACAGTTCTTAAATAAAATGTTAATCTGAAATATGATTTGAAAATTATTCGTAATCTTCTAAACGCAACTGTAAATGTCCCTCAAAATAGAATGTTCAATACTTTTACTGTTAGGATGAAATGTTGGTGGATGTACTGTCCCTTGTATGTGGTAACTTGTCCAGTTTTTACTTCATAGAAACATCGAGATGAACAATCAACAAACATGCATTTATATAGATAGTCAGGAAAATTATATGCATGCTTTGTTTTGTCTAAGCTTTGGGCCCCCCAACCCACCCCAGTGGGTCAGCGGTAAGTTTCTGGGCTTATATCGTAAAAATCCGGGATTCAAATCCCTGCAGTGAACAGAGTGCAGATAGTTTATTGTACAGCTTGGCAGTTAGAAAACAACACCAATACTATCTAAGTCTTGACCACTGTATATACGATTGTTCCCGCTGTCTCTCTCAACTGACCTTTAACCTTTAGCCTCCTCTTTCCCAATGCTATCTCTCTCTCTTTCTCCCTACCTGTATATTCCAAATCTTCCCTTGCAATCATTAATGGCGTTTGGCACATGCCAATCACATACTTGTCAACCAATCGAGATCAAATATCTACTACAAATGGGAAAAGTATGTTCTGTATTCCACTTACTGCCTCCAGATTGTTGACTTAGGAGCATTCTAGGATATGGAATACTTATTGGAATAATTTAAGTTTATTGAAGGTTAAGTAAAATAAACTGTGTTCTCATATACAAGATAATACAAAGCTAAATTGTTAGGACATTGGTAAACTATGCTTGTACCTTTGAAACGTATATCCGAACCTTCCGACATTAAGTGTCTCTATTTCTTTTCAGTCACATGTTTCTGACAAGTGTCATACATCTAATAGTTGCAGATGCTTTCGGTATAGGAATTGAATTCTAAATATACAATAGCAATTCACTCTGGCAAAATTCACTACATATATATTAATATAAATAGAGATATCTTACTTTGCACAGCAATAAAAGTTTTCGCGAATTTAATCTTTAGAAAATGTATAGCGAAAGGTAATTTTAACATAACTTACAAAACAACGGGCACATATCACATGTGTGTATCACATGAGAGCTAATATCACGACAGTACTTGAATATCAAAGAAAGGTACCGTAACTGAAAAGCTTGTAGAAATCCCAGTAACAGTACTAAATAGAATGTTTTTTTTTCCTTTATCGCTGAACCGAGCTCAATTTTTTCTTTTAGTCATCTATGTTCTTAGCAAAAAAAGGATGGTTGACAAGATATCATATATATTTAGTTCTTTGAAGGAAAAAAAAATATATTTTGTGATATACATTTTTTCTTTAACTCTTAGAACTTTTCCGGATTTCCATTTTTTTCTAGTTTGTCTGTTTTACTTACCGCTGATTTAACGCGAAAGCTTTAAATTAGTATTATTGTTAGATACCATTACTCTTGGTAGCACCTTGCAGTACAAGTGAAATTACTAAGTTGTGTATATTGCTTGTTTCAGAAAATTTATAAGTATTTTTTATAAAATTACACTCGCGTTTGTCATATATTTTGTTGATCTAATTTAAAGTTGTTACTCTATGCATATAGCTGTAATCGTTACCCAAGTAACTTTAGCTACGATAGATTATCTTATTATATTTTACTGACAATAGATCTAAATATACATTATTTAATTATTCAATTGTAACTCTTTCTAGCACAGATTTCTAGGTTAAACTCATAATTAAATAAATCCTATATGTGCATATGATGTGTGCATCTGTGCATAGCCTAAATGTTAGGGTGCCGTAGAGCCAGCGTTAGGAAGGGGGTTACTGTTGGGGTGGGCGGTGCATCCCCAAATTTCACTCTGGCTCACCCAAGTTCATTCTCCATAGCGATTCGAAAAATCTTATGATTTTTTTTTAGCCACTAAGAAGAGTCAACAAATGTTCCACGATTTCAGCTGTATGGGGGTTACAATTGTTATAGTCAATTATACTATTCGGTTAAAAGTATTCGCATAGGCAGTGGATACTGTTGAGTGGTCAGCAGGGATGGCTAATGTTCGGTGTCTCTGACATGGCGGCCCAGTTCATGTATCAGTTAAACTGCTGTTCAGTTTAAAATCACCAAATACATATATAATATATTTTTGTTGGTTATGCAAGTTAAACTGGCGCACTTACAGACAAGCAACAAGAATACCCTGGATTGTTGATGAGAAGTTTAAAAATAATAAAGTTTATAGATAAGTTGTGAAAAATTGCTAGAAGAATGTAGGGAGCACGATAATACAATGTTAGCATAGGGTCTAACTTCTCGTAAAGTTTTGTATACCGCCATCATCGCCTTAGATGAGATGCTTCCGTCGTCAAGTTCCAAGCGTTTCTGATAACAAACGCCATGCGCTCGATCCAGGAGAACTATTTGAGGCCTTAATGAAGATTTCTTTTATCCGACACGAGCATCTGAAAGACACTGTACTGACTTCAAACTTTCTTTCTTTCTAGCAGACTCGTGAAGAAAAATAATACGAAATAAATGCTTAAGCTAATGTTACATCGAATTTTTATTGACAGATATCTTATCAAACGCAGAATCTAGAAAAAGCAAAACAAAGCTCACATTTTTAAGCAAATAGCCCTGAGATACATGCGCTAGTGTTACTCATTACTCTAAATGTTAATTTCTCGTTCTCAGACGAAACAGTATCTCAGTGCTCATCTATATCTTCAAATAAGTTGGATTTCATTTACATTTTAGCTTGTATCCTCGCGTTCGGTAATGTGGTTCCTTAACCGCCAATGTTTTAAAGGTATACACAGAATTTCCTGCTTACGCTCTACGAAAAGAAATGTTGCAAGTCTTTTAATGAACGGCTATGTATTAATGTATACTGACACAACGGAAAATTGATTATTCTTATGGATATCATGTCACGAGTACTCAAAGACTTGATACGTTGAAACATGTGATATGTAAATTATATCATTTAAAAGGTAATGTAATTATGACTATTTTGTATACATCATACTGCAAGTAATTACAACTTTTTTATATGTTATACCAGAAGTAAATGCGACTTTTTATGCTATACCAGAAATAAGTGCGACTTTTTTATATATTATACTGCAAGTGCTTAAAAGCTAATATGTAGTAGCACGTAATCTGCATTGATATTATTTTGCAAGTACTTGGAGCTTAACATTGGGAGCTTTATTAATATGGCATAATAAGTACTTAAAAACTTAACTTAACCTGACACATGAATTTTATGGTTTCAAAAAAGCCTCCCCTCAGTAGTTTATCAGTAAGCTTGAGGCTTATGATGCTGAAAATCGGGGTTCAGTACCTGCTATGACCATTGTGTAGCTTTGCGCTTAAACACAATGATCCTTCATTTCTAACAGTAATTTGCATTTTGAGTATTATTATTATCGTAAGCCTCAAAAGTATAAAATATTTTAACATAATAATTACAAAGCAGAAAACAAATTAGTCATAGAACTAACTTCGCTGTAGGACTCATCTATTAAAGGACGCACGCGGGCAGAGTCAACTATATCATTTATCATCGACATCTCTGTTTTATTGAGCAAAGCATTTTACCCGTTCCATACCGCATTCCAAACTTTTCATTTCTTACTTTTATTTCAAATATTGTAGCAATTCCATTCATCCTGGTTGATTTTTGAAATATGTGATAAAATATAGTGTGTGAGTATTAACTTATTCACTGTCAAAGATGTTGTAAATTAGCACAAACATTTTACTATTACACAAGAGCAGAAATAGTGTTTCCCAAACACAGACTTGTGTGAATTATAACACAATGTGCGATAAAAGACAATTACGTAAATTGCAGATGTGTTCTGTTTTCCCATTCCTCTTAATTTATCAATTTGGATTTAAAATTTTCATTTCAGATCTATATTTTGTCTCCCACAACTAACTGCTCAAAAATAATTTTATTTTTTTGTCAGAAATCGTCAGTTGGACTGGAAGATGAAAGAAATAAGATCATCCGAAATGTCATTTATATATCCAGCAAAATAACTTTAATAGTTGTTGTTTATACACCAAAATCAAGCGAAGCATTAAAAATCAATAGGCCTAAAATTTGTGATAAAGATAAGAAATTTTAGGTTCTAATGCTTCTCCAATATTCGGCATTTAAACTAAAAGGCAGCTAATTGTATTTATAGAAATATAAACATATACATTTTGCGTGTTTTCTGACAAAACAAATTACGTGCGGTTTTAAGTTTGAAATTGTATTTATTTAAATACATAGTTGTGTTGTGAAGTCACATTTGTATTATGTATATTCTAGACTGTATAAAACTCGACACAAAGTTTATACATCAGCCAACACAGTTATGTTCTATTTTGTTAGTCCACGATAAAAGGATTGTTTTTAAATTGAACTCATGTTGTAACCGTTCCAAAATAGACTTGGGTTCAAGAACACAAGTTGTGTCGTTTTTAACATAAGTTATTTTATATCGTTGGTTTCAAATATAATACACTTAACTCTGTAGAAGAAACACTATGCGTCATTGAAAAAAACTTTAGACAAAAGTTAAAGCAATAACAATCATCCCTACACTCACTTGGATTTCTGCCTTTAGTAGAAATAATAATCATTAGCTGATATTTTTGTGTTTAAACACTAGGATATTACGTATACATTCATACTGTCTCTCATTTATCATGAGTTCTGTAATCTGATAAAATATATTATCTTCTGTCAAAAAATAAATCTGTTTCTTGCTTCTGTTTTCCATAAAACATATTGACGTGTTTGTTTGTCTGTTTCTCTCTCATGGGATTTCAAGACAACAGACAGAGAGATACTTCATGCGAATGATTCAGGAGCTGGCTTGCAGTATGTTCTGTCTGGTTTGATATATGATACATCTGTATCGAACATTTTCAAGATTGCCCATGCCGACGATAGATAACTAGAGTCTCAAGACATTGTGGCTCTATCGTATAGAAGGGTTATTTATCTTTGTCATGTCCTATTTTAATGTAGTGACGAAATTGTACACTTATCATATATAACACTTATTTAAACACAGAAAAATTTCAAGAAATGTGACAACTCATTTCACTCCACCTACATTGGAAACTTATATGTAAACGTGCACAGTAAATTCTATAACTGTCACTGAAAGAATTGTACACAAGTCATTTTGAAATTTAAACTCTATAAAAATAAAGCAAATGGAATGTCTTAGCGGTTTGCAAGCAAAAATAAACTTGATAGAAAAATATTCAATATGTGTGTAAACAAATTTGAAAAGAGTAAAGCTTCTCTAGTCCTTTCCCGTTTTCATTCTTTTCATTTCGTGTACCAGAGATTTACCCTTTGACCAAATAATATCTTCCATTGACTACTAGATAAAATTACTTGAGACGGTTTAAGTCGACAATGTTAAATAGATTTCCTTTCGTTGTTTATTTTGCAAAATTCTTAGCTTCCTGAGTCATATTTCTTGTATTTCGTTTAAGTTTTTAAATAAATTGCATTTAATGTTTTATTACCTTGAATTGCCACTAACAAGAAAATATAAGAATTATCGTGTGTGTATGGGAAATAAAATGGAAGAAATACCTGCTAAAGGTTATTATTACAAATCGTAAAATCAAAAACAATACTAATTCACAAGAAGTGAACTGTCAAAATCAAAATGTTTTTATCATTTATTCCTTAATTCTAAACTTTTTTGTGATTTTTAGAAAAGATACTCAAAATAGTAAATTAGTTTTATTTTGATTTCTAACTTAGTGATATTGAGCTTAATTTTTCTGGGTGTTTGAGTCAACTCATTTTCATTTAATTAAGTACTGTTAACAAACGTTTAACCTGAACTTCGCTAACAACACATCATTCATTTCCGTTCTTATCGCTAGTTTTAATAAAACTATTGTATTTTACATAGTTTTCTAAATGTTTTAGCCAGAACTATGAATTAGAGGATTTATAGTTCGCGTTTCTACAAAAACACGCTCCGCATTCTTGGGTCGTGGGTAAGCGATAAGAGTGACGGTCAGACAGGAGTATCCTAAAATGGGTGCTGTTGACTAGTTTATTAGTTCAGAATTTGGGACGACTATGTGTAAATAGCTATTTTGTAGTTTTGCGCAAAATTTTACGAACAACAAAAACAACTTTTGTTTTGTTTTTTATGTCAATAGCCGCGGCTGTAATTAGATCTCAAATTGGTCAAGAGATGGAGCTATGAGCTAAAAGCTTATTCTTGGAAAAAAACTCAGAGTCACTCTATGAGCCACTATGCCGCGGCTAAAAACGCATAAAGTGTTTAAATTTCTGATAAGTAGTACGAAAGATCAAGTACGTAATAGATATAATTTGTTAATCTCTTGATGAAACTTTGTTGAATGAACGGTAACTGCCTGTTGTAAAAACACTACAAAGTTTCATCATGAATACTCTACCTGAACAATCTATCAAAGAATTGTTAATCTCTTATTTTTCAACTACCATAGCAACCTTTGTTGTAGTCTTCACGGAATAACCACGTTGTATGCATGATAAACTTGAAGCATACAACTTTATCATGATGTTTTCTATACAAATTCTTTCGTATGATGCTAAATAACATCCAACAAACACCCGATTTTAAGAAAAAATGCTTTGTCCCCCTGTCTAGTGTAAAAGAAAAATATGTAAATATACACTACGCAAAACAAAATTAAAAGAACTGTCGAAATTTATAGTATTTTAACTTCGACAAGGAAAATAACCAGTAATAGAGAATTATGTCAATCACTCTTAATTAAATTCTTGGCAAATCAGGCAACTGATGATTTGATGTACAATCTAAGATTCAAGTAACTAGACATCAAGCCTACGCTTGTAGATTAAAATTTGGTAGAGGTGGAATTTCCCTTTAATATGGAGTATGATCTCCACAAACATTAAGAGCTGCGTGCATAGATTTTGCATTAAAATCAGAGTGTCAATTAGGTTCTCAGGTGTCTATTACCATTCTGCTGATAAAGCTGTTTCTAGGCATCTCTATTATTTGAAGTCACTTGACGGGATGCTTGATGAGATTGAAGGTCGGTGAGCGTACATGCCATATCAAAGGCTGTTAAGAAATTCGCCAATATTTGTCTCCAGCCACACTATATTTTCATCACCTTCTTATGTGTTACGTTTCTGTATGAAAATTGGGTTAGATCTGGTTTCAGGTTATCCATGAACGAGTATAAGCCCGTTGTTTGTCTGTCCATGAACGAGTGTAAGCCTATTGTTTGTCTGTAAGGTGAAGCGCGAATCGTAGATAAAAGAAGAAAAAATATTATTCTACATGTTGTTTGCCCATTAATCGGGTTATTGACATCATTGCAGACGAACTGTTTTGTGCTTTGTTGCGAGAATGCACCTCACCGAGTGCCTGGCATACATGCATGCCTTGTGAAATATTTTGCTGTTTGTCCACCCATAAAATGCCCAGTTGCGGCTGCGAACAATAAACTATTGATAACATTCGCCTTCAGACGATACTTTTACATTGTAATAAACTTTTACTAAAGCTAGAGTTAATCAGACGCTTAAGGGTATTAGTTCGAGAAAGAAAAAGTAGTATTTCATAGAAATAAAAGATACATAGTATAGACAAACAATAACAGTTAAATTAACCTAGAGTATTATACAAACATGAAAGAAATTTATTTTAAATCTAACCCTTAGGTGTTACAGTTTTGTTTGTGTTTTCTGCTAACCATCTTTTCAGATATTATGTTTAACCAAGATCAGAACAGTAGTATTCAAATGAAGCAGCGTAAAGTTGAAAACGCCCAGAACAATACGGCTATACTGCATGAAGCAGTGTAAAGTTGAAAACGCCCAGAACAATACGGCTATGCTGCATGAAGCAGTGTAAAGTTGAAAACGCCCAGAACAATACGGCTATGCTGCTTTGGTATAATTCGGTTAGTTAGGTCTGATGCGATTTCAATCCCTGCAATTTTTGTCCTATATTAATAATAAAGAAATTCACATGTGAGACATTTTACGTGCCAATGCTACCCGTTGTTTATATGAATTATATACATGTATTTCGCTGTAGCTGTTTTTAAGTACACGTAGAATACGAGAGAAAATTCCAGAAGTTATGTTTATTTTTGAACTTGCCTAATCGATCACAATGTCCCTTGATGCGGAAACTTATAACAATGAGTTATTATGGTAAAGAAGGCGTATTATTCTAACATGCTGTACAAACCTAGAAGCACATTATCTCTTGGGCTATACAGCGCCTGAGGAAAAGGTCTTTGTTTTCTCTGTGAGTCACAACGCTCAGGGTGATCTAAAATTAGTAAACAAATAACACTTGCTTACAAGGCAGGGAAAATATATACATGTACAGCAAAATGTATTATAATCTAAATCATTTATGAAGCTTCTCCTACGACGAAAAGTGCAAAATTTGTAAACCAGAATGAATTTTTATCATCATATTTGCTGTGTAGCAAAAGGTATATTTGTGTGTGTATTGGTAGATGAAATAGCGAAACTGATATTATTCTCTAGATCGATTTCCCTGAAGACTATCCTCTTTAATCCACTTGATATTCTTATCTGAACAATTGTTTCGGTGAAAGATGGATGATAAAGTCTTAGAACTTACAAGTTTTATACTTCAAATTTTATTAATTGTTATGTAAAAATTTACATCTACAGTTAGCTCTGAGCGAGAACATGTCCTCTACGTGATGAACTTATATCTCTACTCGATCAGGTGCTATTGATCAAATTAACATTGAATGTTCGCTTCTGTTGTTTTGTAACTTTCTCATAAACGCAGCTGGTGAGTCATGCTTGGACTGAGCATGAACGGAGGATGTTAATAAGTCTCTGTCGGAGACTTTAAGATGCTTTCGAGTGAAAATGTTTGCATTTTTCCTATAGTGTCAATACGTTTGAGAAGTTCCACTGTTTTCCTTTATTTTCTTTGTCTTAGAATTGTGCTTTACTTGTGAATTGTTTTAAGGAAACACAATATATTTTCAATTGTGCTGCTTTTGTGAATGACGAGTAGTCTTCATGTTCTGAATTTCAGTTTGAAATTGTCTTTTCACTCTCTCCTATATGCTTTATTTATTCAGTTTTGAATTTACTGCAGCATCTGTTTACATCTGTTTATTCAATCATCATTTTTCAACTGTGAAAATGCCAAACTACTTATATCTTCATACCATTTATCAAGTTTACGATATTTTAGTGCTAAAACTATTATAATAACGGTGACCAAAATCAAGTCAAGTCACATTTTTGACAAATGCTTTCGTTAGTGAAAGGGTTTGAATTTGAAAATTTGATTTAAGCTACTGACTAATATTTTTCCTTGCATATTGTCTTTCAATTGCATGAAAAATATTCAAAACATATATGTAATATATGTATCCGATTTTGTAATTTTTGAATGATTTTTCTTCAAGATTATCAAATAAGAGACCTTACATATCTTTCCGCTCTTATAATTCAAACTTGTGATGGTCAGTTCATGCAGACTACCAGAGGTCGCTAATGTAATAGACAGCCAATGACCAAAACAACTTCGTATTTACTGACTAGCTCAAAAAATCTTTAAAGCCTTTTATTTAAGCAGCATGCATTTTCCCTAACACGTCATTTAAAATAGAAAATATATTATGTTGGAACTGAAGTTGAATTCTATGGAAGCTGTTGAATAATTAGTATTCACTGATTGTTATAATTGGAATTCTTTAATATTGATTCCCTTGGTGAGTGTAATATACTCCATCCACTTTTTTCTCTAAGATATTTCCTGTACTGCCGCTGTAATGCAGCCCCGAAATATGACTCCTTTTCCTTCTACACTTGTTCAGAATTTTATTTTCGATCCAATTAAGTTTGCCTGAATTTGCATCACGAAGAAACATTACTTCTTAAATTAAAAAGTAAGGAGTAAATGGGTGTAAGTTCCATTTTAGCATTTAAAGCTTTCTCTCTCTCAATAAGTAACTGAATGTAAGCGTAACAAAATACACATATGAGACACTGCCCAGTCAGACAATTTGAATGCAAATCATTTAAATTTATTCGATTTTTACTAAAAAGGTTGTAGACATGCTATAACAATGTGGGCTGCACCCCAGCCTGTTGTTCTCAACCTTTTCGTAACGGAGACCGGTACAATCATATATGTAATTTTTGTGAACCGATTTTCCACTCTAAACCTTACAATAACCTATCAGCCTTTCCTTAACAACCTGTTTTGACGGTATGATTTGTGAATAACAAGCGTAAAAACATAAGATACTTTGAAATATATTTTTGTATACCTTTAACAGTACAAAACCATATAAAAAGAACACAATCAAAGACTCTGTAACTTTCAAAAACTTATGTTACTGATTTCCACAAACCGCGAGAAGGGAACTACTACATTAAACAAGGTGGACAAGGCTGAGGAACGTTACATAAGAAACTTGACGACAACTGTCTACGCAACATGACTGTGAGGAATCAATATTTTTCTGCTCATGCACCTGGAGACAAGAATGGTAAGGAACGGATTTCTAGGTTTCGTTTAACGGTCAGAAGACTTGCTTTAGTCTCTACAATTTGAATGGTGTTTTGTTGAAGTCACTAGAAAAGGCAACAATAAAATTGGGTACGTGTATTCTGCTAAGTGCAAAATTTTTGAACATGACCGTTTCATTCGGTATTCAATTGTGTTGCTATTAAGAAGCATCAGTATGGAGTACACAGAATACAGTATATACGATATATTTAGGTGGTATTGGACCTATATATATACAACCCTTTGTGATTATGGAGTACACAGAATACAGTATATACGATATATTTAGGTGGTATTGGACCTATATATATACAACCCTTTGTGATTATGGAGTACACAGAATACAATATATACGATATGTTGATGTGGTATTGGACATATATATATGTCCAACCTTTTGCGAGTACAACTGAACTAACGTTTTTCCTGAAGAAGGATAATGCTCAGTATTATATTATCGTGACAGTGATAGATTGTCTTGAACAAGAAAGCATAAATGTCATGAATTGTTTCGCACAGACCTCTAAAAACTTTTCGGACGCCGTATATCAGGGTTTCTCAAACCTTCTGGAGTCGTCAACTCCTTGCCGAACTTATAAAAGTTGTCATCCACCCCCAAATTAATACTTTTTAAGAAGCATAAAATAAAACAAGTAATTAAATTAAAATATGTACTTTTCATTACTGTGTGAATTTATACACTGCAGAAGTTTCGAGAAAAGGACGAAACGTCATTCGCTCGCTGTTGCTACTAGGCGTAGGGCGGTTAGTTGCGTAGGCAAATCTTACCCTAGTGGCTATTTTCGACCCCTAGGTCTTTATTCGCCTCTTGTAAAGTCTCATCGACCACTTCAGGAAACTGTGCCGTATACGTCAATGTCTTAAACTCATCACGTGATCTCAGAGGATGAAACATTGTACTGTCAGATCAAGAACTATGTTCTACAAATGCAGAGATTATATCAATGTAAACTAAGAAACTCTTTTTGCCAAATGTGACTCTTTCAGTTAGACATTTGGTATTTGTCTTTTCATCATATGCGCACATGGACAAAGCGGCCATGTCCGTAATTTTAAACTACTGTTAAGAGGAGAAGGCAGTAACACCACTGCCATATTTACTGTAACTATCACAACACCCCCACAGCTAAAAATGTATATAGCGTGTTCAGAGACATCGCAGCGTAAACTTTTGTCCGCAGCCCAGGACGTTAATCATTAGGCCACGCTAAGCCCCACTCGGTCTAACTTGAGATCCAGTCACTCAGGATTTGAGAGTGCTAATGGTCCATGAAAAGTTTGTCCAGTAAACTAATTTATTAATTATATTCAATGAGAAATGGTCCTCCTAAAATATATTTTAATTTTAGCTTTATTGCTCATTTCGTTGAATAAAAATTCAACTATAAAACACTTCCCCCTTATTTGTATTTATTTATCTAATTATTTTTGTTAGTGTACTTTTATCTTTTCAACCCCAAGCCTGATGACTTAAAACCATTAAAAGATCTTAAGCTTGAATAGTTTTGATTGCAGTATATATTGCATCTGATTCACAAAACGTACCTCAGAACAATTTTTGCCCTCAGAGACATACATACAGCTCTATCGGGTAATATTCTGTGTTATCGACCACGACGCTACTATTTTTGGAAATTGAAGTTCCCAGCTGGACTTTGTCTTGTGATATGAGCTGCTATATTTCTTCATTCCAACTAAGAATAATGCAACAGACAAACAATATATATGTTTGGGTTCAATAAGGTCATAAAAATCGACACCATTCCAAATTTAGTACGAAATTGTGATCAGTACTAGGTCCCATCTTATCTTCCCAGTTGGACTACGCCACAGATTTGTTTACTACCTAGAGAGAAATAGAACTTTATAAACAGAATGTACATCACGAATGAATAATCTGTGTGGTGTTTGACTTTTCTGTTATTCACAGCTACATATTTACCAATACAGTATATTTTTGTAGGCTAAACAATACCTTTCCTAACCAATGTAAACATTTAGCAAGTTTAACTCATTGACGTTAATTAGCCCCCCTCCCTCCAGTGGCACAGCGGAATGTCTGCGGACTTACAACGCTAGAAACCGGGTTTCGATATCCGTGGTGGACAGAGAACAGATAGCCCATTGTGGTTTATTACAAATATACTATATTTTATTTACTTGAGCTGAAGTTACACTTCAAATGTAGGTAATAAGTGGAATTTAAATATAAATTAAACACTTTTATTAAATGTAAGTAATAGGTGCAATTAAAACATGAATTAAACACTTCTAAGATCCATTAGAGTTACGAAGCGTAATTACTGATTGTACTAACGCTATCCTAAATGAGTCACTAACAACATATAAAGCACTGAACAATTCATGAAACACTTCCTTCCTCTCGGTAATAGGTTACGACTCTTTAATTAACAGGCAATCACTAGAGCTCATTATATTTACGTTTACCTTATTCAAGGTGATTATTTAATGAACTTGTCATTTGTATTAACTCAAGTTCTTACATAACCGAAAAAGCTTTTAGAAAATTGAAATTTGAGTAAACATAAAAGTATACACGAAAATAATAGTTCTAGAGCTTTTCTCCTGGGTTCAAGCCCTAATCTCGGAGTTTCTTTTCACTTACCGGCTTTTTGAATTGTAAAAATATTTGTTAGAAAGTACACTTTCATTAATTCGTGTTATGAATTAAATCTATTCTACATATGTTGAACGATTTTTAATGGATTTATAAGAGTTATTTCAAAGTTATTATAATAATAGATCATATGAGCGGATACTGGTATCTTCAAATGACTTTTATTGTATTTGACTTTGGTTACTGTAAGCGAAATAACCGTGACAGAAAATAAAGGTCAATAAAATGTTGGCACATGTGCTGAGAGCCTATCGTAAAACGCTTATGTTTCTAGATTTTCTGTAATACTCATAATAAGATACTGTAATCAAACACCATAGTTTCGTAGTGGATATACTTCATGTGTTTTTTAGTTGTTGTTGTTTTTTTAATCTAGTAAATTACGTTATTGTTTTATGAATAAAGCATGACTTTCTGGAGTTAACTAGACAAAACGTATTGACATCAAGGCGTAATTTTCTTTTTGTTTCTACTATTTTCGAATGAAATTAGAAACTTTAATGAAATTATTTTGGGGGTCACAGGTCTTAAAAGTACAGAAGTCGTGAACCGCAAAGTGAACAAATACAATTGAAGGTCTTATCTCGTACGTTCGAAAACTATTTCGTACGACATTATTGAATACACACAAATTATAAAATACACAAATAACTTTTTTTGAGTTCGTAACTGAACAATTGTAAAATAGTAATGGCGGTACTTACCTGAAATCTTCACATGTGGGAATGGTAGGTGTCACACACTGTCTAGTAATAACGCTAAAGGAGTGCACCATCAGTGTGTTATTATCTCGTATCTACGACTTATTATCTTGTATGTACGACATAGTTTCTCGTACGTACGAGATGAGATGTTCATTTTGTTTTTTCACTTTGCGGTTCAGGATTTCCCTATAAAAGATATAAGTTATTGTTTGGATTCTTTTTAAGCAGTACCTTGATGGAATCCGTCTGTTGTAGTAACTTTACCTTCCATATTATGGAATCCGTGTGTTGTAGTAATTTTATCTCCCCTATGATGGAATCCGTGTGTTGTAGTAATTTTATCTTCCCTATGATGGGATCTGTGTGTTCTAGTAATTTTATCTTCCCTATGATGGGATCCGTGTGTTCTAGTAATTTTATCTTCCCTATGATGGGATTCGTGTGTTCTAGTAATTTTATCTTCCCTATGATAGGATCCTTGTGTTGTAGTAATTGTCTTCCCTAGCAGAATAGCGTCATAAAAAAAAGACAAAAAAAACGAAGTCAATTTAGAACCCAACTACATTGATTTATGTACACAGGTTGATCAAATGAAAAGAGCAAAAATAACTCTGATGTCATTGATGTTGAAGACGTTTTGTTTTCGAAACAATAATCTTTCAAAACTCAAGAAGCTTCTAGCAGTTTTCATTACCAACTAATTTCATGGAGTTCAGTGAACTTTGGCCTCACTTCTAACTCTAAAACACGAGTACAAAAATGCCAGCGGGTTTCTAATGTATGCTCGATACATTAGATATGTAGTATAATTATCATTAAGAATATTGGTTATTAGCTTGAAACTTTTTCTAACGAAAAACATATTTAAAGATTAAAAGTTATTGTTTCGTCTGAATCAGCTAAAACTCAATAGATTTAATGCTATGATCATATTCACAGCAAAATATGCTAAAAAAATGAGGATAACTACAATTTCTGATACGCTTTAAATTGGTTATTCATTTAATGTGGAAAATGTAGAAGGGTGATTAAGGCTGGCGAAATGTTGATGAACCCATCATATTTTTACCTCTCGAGTTAGTCGTATTTTGTTGTTGTTGTCGTTTTTTTTACACATGATAGTGTGTCTTACGGCCAAAAAAACAACCTGTAGGACAGAATGTGTTATTAATTGGAGTGATGGTTTAGTGATTTTCCACCTTTTGTATCTCGGACTGCAGTAATCCAAACCATCACACATATTAAGTGGGTGTGCTCTACTGGACTCTAACTTCCCTTACCAAATTTCAAGGCAATCCATTAAGAAATACCTAATATATATAACATCTCCAATTTCGATTGAGTTTCTTCCTATTTTTTTCTTCTTCGCACCAAAAGTACGGAAAACTTTATTTGATAGAAAAAAAATCTCAACTTTATGGATTTTTTTTTTCCAATATGGTATACTGATAAATCTTTACATCCAACAATTAGGTGCCTCATTTGGTGTAAATATAAGTCACGTGTGCAAAGTTATTGAAGAAAAAACCACTCAAATTTAACGAACATTTTTGCTCATGCCTATGCAGTGGGTCACGTGAGCTATCGGTCTAACATTTTCACTACAGCTTCACTCGGGAGTAAAAGTAGACCGTTTTTAATTTTCTGTCATTCGGATTAAAGACTAAATTAACAGTTTCTAGCTCAAGTTTCAAAAGAATCATACGGATGGACGGTTATTATTGATTATTCGATGGCAACTTTTCAGGACAATTTTGCTGAATTTTATAAAATTATCCTAATTAAAGAGGGTTTAGCGTCACGTGATATTAGCTTAAGCATAAGTCTGTTTCGAATACTAGGGTTACGATCCTAAAGCTAATGTTGGTTACTATCGAGTGTCACTTTCTTATTTGGTGTGGTTTGTTGATGTGTATTGACGAAAACTCGTATCTAATCAAAAACATCTCGCGTAATTTACGAGATTTAAAAATAATATACGATAACGCTAATTTGAATTGTTTATCTTTGGATACAGTCTGTAACTTCAATTTAAACATTTATCTTAATTGATATGGAAACTCTCATTTTGATTAAGTTCTTGCTGTCTATTTTTGTTCAACATTTGCCCGATTATTAATTTAAGGTTGTAATTACTGGATTTCCAGTACTTGACATCTCTAAACTACAAAATTTCTTCACATTATTCAAAGTTAGTTATCGCTATACGTGTCACGACTTTGTAATTATATTAAAAATTTGAAACGTAAGACTTGAAATTATTTCTTCAAGTCTAGTGAGCGTTACCACGTTCAGTTGGTATTGGAGTCACCAAGCACAGTTCAGTCTCATTTACCCCAATCGGCATGACAATTTTCAAGCCACATTGCCGGTGTTCTTACATGCTCTACTAAAAAGAAAAAGGGTGTTATTCAGGTGTTGTTTACAGGATGTGTATTCAGAGTTGTAAATGTAGAACAAATACAAGCTCACACCCCTGCTGTATATGTAAAGGTGTGAATGGGATGGGAATTTATAAACAAAATGGAAGTTATATAAATGTACTAGATAAAGGAAAAATTACGAAATATATATCTAAAGCATTACCTTACCTTCCTTCTGGTCAGACATGTTCAGCTATAATTCCGAAATGCAATATTATGACTTCCAACAAATACGATTTCATTTCAAACAAACATAAATATGAAAATCTATATATATATAAAGACGAAATGTGGGTTTCTTTGCACCATAACTCCTCCGAGCCTATAGGATCAATCTCAACCAAAATTTGTATGCAAACACTAGGAACTAAGAGACTCAAAACTGAGCTTAACCCTATTTCTATTTTGTAAAGCCTGCAAGTTCATTAATTATACGCAGTTTATTGAGTCGATTTCAAACAATCTTGGCAGGTTGACGCTTTAGACAATGTTGAATATTCTAAAGTGATTCAAGGTCAAAGTATGAAAGTTGCTGCATAGTTTCTCAAACAACCGTGCTTTTCTTATGGTCAGTTAGATGTAGGGTATTCAAGGGTGGGATAACCTCAAAATCTTTGTTTGTTTGTAGATGGAAATCAAACTGCAAATTTTGTTTCTGTAGAAGCTTTGTTATAATTTTCAAATTTTGAGATAACGCTTATGTTCAAATTATTACTTTGAAATATATGATTTGTAATGAATTTGTTGTTATGTATTTATTTTAATATGAACGTTGTTTAGATTAAGTTTATATTTAGAAACATATATATACATAGCTTATACTGTTAGATAGGTATTGCGAAACTCCC
>NW_013665984.1:160211-168740 GCF_000517525.1 Limulus polyphemus | reverse complement strand
CTTCAGTGGATTCTCATCGAACATAAGTAATTTTACGAAAACAGATAAATTCATCGTGGAAAACCTAGTGTGTGTGGCCAAGGAGAAAGCTAGCTAGCTTCCCAGCGGATCGTCTCTACATCAAATCGTAATTAACTCGCTCCTCGTGAATCCTCGATAAGATATTAGGGAGGTTCCAGACTAGAAAGAAAACTGTATATTGTTTATAAGTTGGTGAAACTTCTGTTTATAAATCATTGTTTATAGTAACTATTTATAATAATTGTTATTGTAAATTGTACTATTGTGTATATATTAAAACGTATTTGTGTTGAAAACGGTGTGTATCAGTCTTGTTGGCAAATAGCGTAAATTAACTAAAATATCGGCCTCGGACTATTTTAAATTCTCAATACGTAACAGACTGCTGTTAAACTTACATTGTTTTAATAAAGTTTAAAAATTCCCCGTTAGTTTTCGAATATTTCAGCTTGTACCTTATAAGTGTGTCTTTAGCCTAATTAATTGTCAAAATGTATAACTTACGCCAAAAATGTCATTTTAATTTTAAAGTTATTTATACCAAATAAAGCATTTATCCCATTTGCGATATTAAGATAATTTTCAGATTTTTTATACTTTTACACGAGTAAGTAAGTTATTATCTAATCAGCAGATTTATAAACATTAAATTTACCGCGTGCATAAATATTCATCATAACTACAAGGTCTTGATAGTTCTCGTTCATTGAGCTTCTAGGATTTCAAGTAGTTCTTTGAATTAACCAAAAGTAAAATGTCTTTCAGGTACTTTAGTATATTTGTATTTTGATTAACCAGTAGTATAATGTTTTTGTTAGTGTATCATTTTCAGGTGTATATATTTTGAACCCTTTGCTCTTTCGGGCCTAATTCCACACATAATTTATTTTGTCCTCAAGCAGGCAAAGATATTAGAAAAAAAAGTTTTTTATAATGAAAATTTAGCTTTCGACTTGCTTTGCAAACAAAGGGAATTAATTTACCATTAAACAGTAAAGAAAAAAAGATATTTATTAATCATTCGTAATGTTCAACTGATTTTCTTAACATATTCAATCAATGAATAATCTAACAAAGACCAGTAAACTAAACAAACTCAAGTTAAACAAAATACTGGCCGATAAAAGTTGTCGAAACTACGACTGAAAAAGTTGCCTGAAGGCTCAGCCGTAAGTTTGAGAAGTTTATAACGCTAAATATCGGATTTCGATACCCGTGGTGAACAGAGTAAAGATAGCTCATCGTGTAGTTTTTTACTTAATAATGAACAAACAAACTGCAAAAAATAAGTAAAGAGAAACTCCTTGCTGAAAAAGCAGTTTTACTAAATTTAGAACAGGTGAAATTTATTACACATTTAGTCATTTCATAATAATATTATTTTTCTTTTTTATTACAGATAAACATTTTTATAAAGTATTTCTGCCTTCAAAATATCTAGTTTGATATTTTATTATAATTTATGGAATAAACTCAATAAACAAACTTTACTTGTAAATATTTATGAGAAATCAACCCATCGCAAAAATCTATATCATTATACACGTCAGCAACCAGTGAGTACATTTTTAGCCGAGGCAAAGCGGCTCACAAATGGCTCTGAGTTTGTTTGTCTTTTTTTTTTTTAAGTACAAACATTTAGCTCATAGCTCCGTCATCTATTGACCGATTTGAGATCTAATTATACTTTTGTGCTCAGGAGTTCAAACCCTTTCGATTGATGTATTTGACCACGCCCAAGATCTTATAGATTAATTTACTCTAATCATGCCTAAAATAATTTCAATTTGAGGGTATTGTGGTAGAGATTCTGATGAGTAATAAAATCGAATCGGGCGTACGCGCGCCCCACGCTTGGCATTGCTGGCGCATAATAATATAGCTAATAAAAAAGAAAATAAAGGTCTCATAGATTACTTTACTCAACTCCTGCCTAAAATAATTTCAAATGCCGCGGCTATTGAGGATTCTCTCTTATTTGTTAACGATTAACGAGGGAAAAAAATGTTTGCAATAAAACTATTTTGCAAGTAGCCTAATACGATATTTTTCAGTTTTTAGTAGTATTTTTCTTGAATTCATATTTGAAAATTATTATAAAGATATACATCAGGCGCCCTTTGCAGGAAATAACTGGAGTACCGGCTAAACAGATAATTTTCGATGCTATAGTATCAACGAAACAGATACTGATATAGACTCGTATATATAATTTACTAATGTATAAATATACTATACAGTTTTTGTCTTAAAAACATAAAATGAATGGTGATTTAAAAATTACTTGCAAAACGATAATTTGTAGCAGAATATTACAGATAAGGGCATAAATATTTCCAAGTGACTGAAAGATAACAGCACAAAAAAGGAAATTTACAAAAAATAAAATAATCATATACAACATCATAGTTTTAAAAAACTATGGGAGTGACATTCAAGTTACAAGATGAGCATAGATTGGATAATATTTATCAGTTAATGTTGCATCATTGTTTAAGGAATCATGCAAAAGTACCCATTACGTAATATGTTGATGTATTAAAAAATAAAGTATAACGTGTATAACGCAGACATTTTACAACATATAAGAATAGTTTTGTGTACATAAAGAATAATGAAAATGAGGATAAAAGAGACGTTAGCCTTATGGATACTTTATTATTTTTCAGATACATTTGTCAACTAGTGATGCTGAAACCTAAACTTTTGCAGTGCTGTTTTACATGCTCCTTCTCTTTATGTTTCATAGCATCATTTTCTTATTCACGCTTCAAATTTCAGTAATTACGCATTATCCAATAATTTAATATTTTTCATATGTTTTATTTTCGTTTGTATTTACCTGTGTAAAATACATAGTTTGCGTCAGGATGTTGTATGTCTACTTTTTCACTTTCGTTTTTCAAATACATTTGTGATTCTCTGTATTTGTCTCACCCATAATTTATCTCTGTGTACTTCTTGTTCTCTATGTCAAACTCTTCTCTACCCCTCGTAAATTTGACTGTCTCTTCATGTAGTTTCATGATTTTGAGTTTTTGTTTCTTTACTTCTGCTTTTTAACATTTTATAAAACTTTTATTTTAACCAGTTTCTCACAATTTTTCATAATTTCACTTATGTCTATTTTTCTGATTCTTTTATGTATATGTAACTGTTAGTCTCTTGTCTAATACAAAGCATATCTCATGACAAAAAATACTTCTAGTAAATACATTATCTACACAAATATATTTTGAAAACTATGATATATTAATTCTATCAACGGACTGGAAATAAACGATCAATCAAGTGTAGTCCTAAGAATAAGAAAGTAATAAATCAAAACCATAAAAAAATATATTTTATTTTACTAGGAAGAAACGGCTTGTTTTACTCTAATTGCTCAGGGAGCAACCGTAAATTTATATTTGTCTTTATTGAAAATTTATTTGTATATTTCGATTTGTTTTCTGGTGATTAGATGGAAGATAAACGCCTACATTTCTGAGGTTTAGTTGTAAGCACCCTGATCTGATGATATGATTTTTGTTGTATAAATACGTTTCGAAATATTTTATTAATTTAAGAATCTAAGTGTTTTAATTATTTAACGTAAGGTTTCCTTACCCCACGGATACCCAAACATTATCAATCCATTCATTATAACAATCAGATCAATGTCATAACTTCTCCAAGACTAACTGGAAAGCTGCCAGCTTTGATCATCACGCCCATATTGTCGTTTCGAAAAACCAGGGCTGGTTTTAAATCCTTGGCTATATTCTCTCTGCCAATACGCTACTAAAAGATCAAAAAGTGAGTGAAGCTGACGTTCACTGACAATGTGATATATGACCGAAAATATTCCAAGTTTAGTTATACTACTTGGCTGCTCCTCAAAATTAAAGCTAGGGCCTCTGCAGCATACATGTATACAAAAGACATTTTTGGTGATAGTATTCCAATATGCGAAACGAATATGTAAAACAAAATAGAAGTTTGGAGTGTCTGCGGTTATCTTCGTTCTATACATTTCAAAAAAAAATTATCAATACACTTCTATTTAAAAACAAAAAATAAGTTTATTATTATGTTTTTTAAGGGTCGTGTGAAGGACTACGCGAACTGAAAGCGTGTGAACAGGCTTCAATTTGTCTAAATTTTAACTGTTCGCAAATAACTTGTAGTATATTGATATGATCCTTGTTGAATTTAATTTTCCGTTGACTGGTATGAATAAACCTATAAATAAGTTTATTGAACATTATCCAAGAACACAACATTTTCAATTAAGATTTACAATTATTTTTAATAGTGAAATTTATAATCAAGTAATGTTTTCCAATAATACATTGAAGCGAAAACAGTATTTTCATTGTTGTTTGTGGTGGTTGTTTTTGTTGTGTTTCCGTTTTCTTTCGTGCTTTGTTTAAGCTTGCTTAAAATACGTTATTTTAGTAGAGACCACGGCTGTTCAAAGATCAAAACTAAGTGTAAAGGAACAGAAGCTACATCAGAATTGTATATCACATGTTAATAGAAGAATGGAGAATGTGGAGCTCGATTGAACCGTAGTTCTTTGAAACTTCATCAGGATGGTAAATTTCACAATGAAATAAAGATTATATGATGTTTGAACAACATACTGGTTTTATTGTAGTTTGTAGAGGATGTACTAAGAGGAGGTAGTTTATATTCAGGCTTATGTGATAATGAGATACCGTAACCCACTCCTTTACCCATAGTACTAGCATACTTCTGGTATAAATTATAAATACGAAACTAGTAAGTTAATTCCGATAAAAAAAGAAATAAAAGAGAACCAATATCTGCAACTTCACGTCTCCTATGAAACGCCTACGTGGAAAGTTTATCAGTTTGGTCAACGCTTTGTCTTCACGCGAGATAATCATACTGCTCACTTACTCACTTATATGGAGTGCACGCTTTTCTTAGAAGTAACGCCTGATATAATGAGGGTAATGAGGCATGCAAGACGATGTAAGGATCAGGATATCATGTGACTGATTGGCTGCACTTTTGGCTCTTTTACTGTTGCTGTGGGTTTTTTGTTAAAAGAGTCTTTCCAGCGTTACACTTCAAGGGTTGTATGAGACAGTTGCTCTGTGTGGCGTCTATATTCCAGCACTAGGTGATCAGCGTGAGTCCCTCATATCGCCAATTTCTGCTTCATCATCTCAACTTAATCTTAAATATTCCTTTCAATCTGTGATCTTCAATAGTGCTTCGTCATCTACTTTGTTTATTATTATTTTTAATTCACAGCCTTCTAGATAATTTAAAAATATTCAAAAAGGGTGTCATTCTGCACAAATTCTTTGTTCATTCATAAAGCCGTAATAAATTCTGCAAGTTCTTATCCAAGGTCTCGAATGTTCTACGCAATCTGATCTGTCTGTCTATATGTTATTCATACTCAAAAACAGAATGCTTATATGATTCATAAACTTGACTTGATTAGAGCAGGCTATAGCAGTCAAAACCAGTGAGATTTACAGGGACGTTAAAATCCTATATTCAGAGTTGCTCACGAAATAAAAATATTCTGCCAAGTGGAACCGCTTTTGGTTATAACCGATTTGAAATTCAGATTAGAATAACATGAACAAGTCATTTTTAATCCAAACGAAAAAATGCGCGATTTTAACTGTGAAAAAAAAACTGTTTAGTGTACGACTGCAAACTAATTCAGAAATAATAGTTCATTATTATAGAGAATAGAATGAAAATCGTCATATTTAAATTCGAATTTGTTTAGTACTGTCTACAATTTCGAATAAAAAATTAATTCTAAGAGCTTATGGGTGAAAGCAAAAAAGAATATGCTTCAATATGTCAACCAAACTATACCTACCATATCCAGAGCCGACGAGATGGTGGGAACAGCACAGATAGCTCATTGTGTAACTTTCTGCTTAACGATAAACAAACAAACAATCACCACTGAAAAAACAATGTGGCATTCGGTTCTTGTAATAGTCGCCCAGAACTTGTAGTATTATTTAGTTTTAGTTCTAACTATATAAAATAAGTATCCTTATTCTAAATCACGAAAATGTATGAATAATAAAGATAATCAAACTACGTAATAATGGCATACGTAATGTTTTTTTTTCTTAAGAAAGAAAGAAATGCTATCACTTTATTCCAATTTATTGTCAATTTAAAGGGCATTTTATGTTCAAGTTGGCTAAATAGCCATATCAGAGACCTCCAGAATTAAGACATCCCCATCTCTAATTTTCAACTTCTGAGTATAAGGAATGCAGCCAGCAAACAGTGCCTGTTACCACAGGGAATGTATCCGTATTTTGAACCCAATGATGTAAGTGACTGTCAGTTTTATAGCATGCCCGTTGCTGAAAGTGTGGATCGCGTTCAGCGATTTCGAACCTGGAACCCCGGATCTTCGACACGCATCCCTAGTTTATTCCTGGGCCTTTCTCGAAAAATAAATATTAATGGCATATCTTGTTAAACCGTTTATTAGAATATATATTTTGGTAAGTAATTATTCTGTTCAGCAAATATAGATCTATAATTAAGACTTCCTGTGCATACTTTTCTTGTCCGTATTGATTCATAATTTTGTAAAAATACTGAGGGAAAACATAATATTCTACATTCATAAATCTCATAAAAACTGTAGTTTCTATCGGTATACGAATGTGCCTAGAAAATTATTTTGGAATTTAAACTTCATATTGTACTCGTCCCCCCCCCCACGTAATAATAATGCTTGAATGCAAAACATACAAAACTAAAGGGGCACTCAGTAGTCGCATACCTCCGCCACGCAGCGTTGATCATATTCGGCCCTAAAAAAAATACGAAAATATGTCCGTATGTCCGTCTTTATCAACGGACACTGGCCATTTTTGGTAGGACAATGAGAAATAATATTCTACAAATAGCTACCAAGTTTCATCAAAATTCGATCGTTTTTGACTGATTTTTGGAGCAAAAGTTGTGTGAGAAATCGGTCCCCCATGTTAACAGATAATGATTTTTAGGATGTTCGTGACCTTGACTCTCCAAAAACTAATCACTTCTAAGTTGTTTCATAATCCAAATGTATATCAATTTTCGTCCAAGTCCATTCAGCAGTTTTCGAGAAATCTTGCTGACAAACACATACACTGAGGTGTAAACATATCCTCTGTCTCCGAAGGTGACGGAGGTAAAAATACATAAAAAAAACTCCCGACTAGTTTGACAGGCCAAGCTTGTTATTCTCGAGGGAAGGAGAGAGTTGGAACTTTTGCATTTTTAAGTTTTATTAATTCTTTAATCATTTGTGCATTATCATGCTGGTGTTTCAACTTTTTTATGAATTTGCGCAAAGCACATCCTTATCTTTTTTTTTAATCACACAGTATATTGCCCCCCAGTGGCACAGCGGCATGTCTGCGGACTTACAACGCTAGAATCCGGGTTTCGATACCCAAGGTGGGCAGAGCACAGATAGCCCATTGTGTAGCTTTGTGTTTAATTACAAACAAACAAAGTATATTTGACAAAAATGCTATGTCGCTATCACAATTGGCAACTTTGTGATAATTAATTGAGCTGAGAACGAGCAGTGACTAATGATTTCAGAGAATAGTGAATACTAAACTCAAGCTCATTTCATTCCGGGGGGAATGCGAAGCTTCCGCTTCTTCTCTGTCAGAAGCATTTTCTTACAAGTAAACAAAGAACAGCACTGGTGTCTCAGATCGGAGTGTCTCGTGATGAAATGTTATTAAAATATGAAAAATATGTTATGTTTTCATACTTATCTTCGTTTTGATCCACTTTCTTATAGCCTTACCAAACTGTTGTCGCTCTAAAATAACTCTTTCTTATTTACTTGTAACTGAAACTAAAAAAAAAAAGTTTAATTGTTAAAAGCGCGTTGGTAGTTGGAGTCTGTTATTGTTTTAGTGTTTAATTTAATATAGACATAAAATGCTTAATGTCACATCTTCATGTTAACGACAACATATCTTTAAACAGTATAGTGATAACGTCCCGGTCGATAGAAACACTGAAACTGTGAAATATTATCTAACTAATGGGATAACAAACGAGTTTTGTATAATTCTATATTTTTGCAAAATGTTTGTCCAATTATGAAATTCTCAACAACTTCGTACTGTCTCTGCAGAGTCGTAATTTATATACCCAACCTGCAAATAATCCATGGATAGCTACATGCGTTGTAAAGTCTTGATTGTTGTATGGCTCGATGATAGGCAATTCATTTTGCATTAGCTAGGCCTGAACGTCTACCTTTTCTTTTGGTTAGTAAACACTAGATGGATTATTCGAGTTTTCCATCGCAGGTGCTGAAATCACCTGAACTACTGCTTCTTGAATGCTTCATTCTCTCAGTTTGCACTTCATTTACTGTTAAGAACAGAATTTCTCTGAAAAACAGAGTGACGGTCAATCCCACTATTCGTTGGTAAAAGAGTAGCCTAAGAGTTGGCGGTGGGTGGTGATGACTTGCTGCCTTCCCTC
>NW_013665984.1:156530-159897 GCF_000517525.1 Limulus polyphemus | reverse complement strand
TACACTGCAAAATTAGGGACGGCTAGTGCAGATAGCCCTCGCGTAGCTTTGCGCGAAATTCAAAACAAACAAACCGTACACTGTACTGAATTAGCAATATGCTGAGCCTAAAAATATAGGTAGAATATTTATAAATCAAACATTTTTTTTCATTAAATTCACTTTGTAAAACAATTTATTAGCCCTAATTTAAAATAACTCAAGTGATATTAATACAGTCATAATGAAACTAATCGTGTTTTCTCTATTAAGTTATTTATGTTTGTGAAATTAAAATTGCTAATCACTAAAACATTACAATTTTAGTACTAACGTCAAAACGTTTATTTGTTTTAGAGCAAAGCTACAATGAACTATATACTGTGTCCATCGCGGGGAACCTAACCCCGAATTTTAGCATTGTAAATCCGTAGATTTACTGCTGGCTCAGCGGGGGATGGTGTTTTCTCAATCTGTTAACCACAAATGTAATTCGCACGCATATGCACGATCAGAGTGAATTCTTACGTGAGTATATCTCAATCTTATATCATGAACTTAGACTTTATGTACATATGGTTTGCGCCATCTTGGATATCAGCAATGCCGAACGGTTCCAGGAAAAATTTAGGAATTTTGTTAGAACGTTAAAATCAGCTATTAAAATAAATTTAGGTGAAGTGTAGAACATATATTACAGGATATCTTTACTAGCCCAAAATAAAGTTACTTTCCACATTTTAAAATCTCTAACTAAACTTATTTGCATAAATCTTCCCGATAACATCTGGATGGCAACGAAAAGTGGCATTGGTTCAACAACTCAAATAGGCCCACGCTTTCACTTCTGACTAAGTCGGATAAACAGCAAATCGACTATACAAAAGAAGCATAATTTTAAGAACTGCCTTCGTCACTAGGCGGTACCTATATTATCATATTAAGTAGATATTTTTTCATGCACTCCATTTATCATCTGCCTTAGTTAAGTAGCATTTTTTCATGCACTCCATTTATCATCTGCCTCAGTTAATAGACATGTTTCATGCACTCCATTTATGGTCTGCCTTAGTTCAGTAGACATGTTTTCATGCACTCCATTTATGATCTGCCTTAGTGAAGATCTTCAAGCCAGTTACACTACACTCGCCTGAGAAAATGTTTGGATTTGTTCCCCTCCCTTCATAGCTATATGTTCGTTTAAGCTTATAAAATATAAACACAATATTCAGTATGTTCATTGATGGAGCTTTGTCTTTGCAGATAAAAAAATATTAATCTCTATCCAAATTTCAAAATACCATTTGATTAGGTATGAGGATAGATATGAATACGAGCTTAATTATTTGTTTTTACATAAAGTACAACGTTTCATGTTTTAATAACGAATAAGAATGTTCCATTGTTTGTCTGCTTCTGATATTCGTGCAAAGTTACAGAAAGACTATTTGTGCTAGCCGTCCCTATTTTTGAAATGACAGACTAGAGATTAGGCAGCTAGGTAACAGCACCCGCCGACAACTCTAAAGCTATTCTAATTGAATCTTGTAATTTGACTGCCATTCTTATAACGCACCTACGACCCCAAAGTACGTAGCGCAATTTTGCGGCAACGGGACGTGAACCATGGATTCACCGGCACGCTAACAAACGGGTCACCCCCGGCCCAGGAATGACCTATACAGAAGATAGTCATAAAGGTTACTTACATTTCCTTTTAATGTTATCAAATTTCCTAAATGAAAAATAGTGTGTGCTGTGATTTTTTATTATTTATTTGTTTCAGAATTCTGCCACAGATAGACTAGAGAATGGACAGTACGTTAATAGTCTTCACGGTGAACTCGGGGGGTAGGGAATCAGTGATAATGCTAGAAGCAAACCATTAGTTTCTATGTATCTTGTAAGTAAAGTTATCTTCCATTCTTTTTTAAAAGTTAGTTGCACTCATGGTAACTATTAAAATGTTGAATATATATATGTGTGGGATATTTATTGCTATTGTTTTTCATTTATTTATTACATTTTGGTAAGAATTATTTTGCATCTGTAGCTGAGTATGTAGATTTAGGACTAACTTAAATATTCTAACTTGCACAGATCTAGAATATTATTTTAATTACAGCCTGGAATGACCTGGTGGTTAGGGCGCTCGACTCGCAATCTGCAAGTAGCGAGATCGAATCCTGTCAATAGGTATGCTTGACCTTTCAGCCATGGGAGCTATAATGTCACTGTCAATCACATTATTCGTTGGCAAAGAGTAGCCTAAGAGTTTGCCGTTGGTGGTATTGATTAGCTGTTTTCCCTTTATTCTGTTACTTCAAAATTAGGGACGGCTAGCGCAGATAATACTCGTGTAGCTTTGTGCGAGATTCAACAAATAAACAAGAAAGTCGTGACCCAGAGCGAATTTCTCGAATATTTGGGACATCGGCATAAATAAATCATACAGCATCTACATGATGAAAAGCGGTCAAATTTTAATTATTTTGATTCCGACGATCCAGAGCAATACGATCAATAAAGAGATAGAGTGGTTAATTACTATCTGGGTTTTTTCTAGCATAGAATCCAATGAAAGTCGATTGTATTCTTTCCTATCAGAGCCAAATTACGTTTTTGTTCAAATTCTACTGATTTAGCTTCCATATTAAACTACACAGTCTAATTCGCATACGCCTACCATTGGCCCAGGAGAGAAAAAAAAATGTATTTTAGTAGCCAAAAATACCTGGCAAACATCCAAGTGAGTATTAATGAGTCATAGAACCATCCATTTCAACAAACAAAGATTGGTTTGTTTCTGAAATTTGCGCAAAGATACGCGAAGGCTGTCTGCTCTAGCCATCCCTAATTTTGAACTGATAGACTGCAGAGAAGACAATTAGTCAGAAACACTCACCGTTAACTCTTTAGCTACTGAAATCGAAAAAGTATAACTCAATTGTCACTGTTATAACGCACTCACACTGTCTCAAGGTGCACAGAGCGATTTTTTTGCGTTAGTCTGACAGATCCATAGTCCTGCACATTTCACACCCAATAAACGTAGTGTTACGTCTCTGTTCGTTTGTTAATTTCCCATAAAAATTCTCTCCGAGAAACTTCAGCGATACAAGTCCTTTCTTAAATAAAACTATTTTATTCTTTCTCAATACAACTTTGCAATACAGAGAATTTCCACAGTCATTTTAACTTAAACACACGCTATAATTCACAACGATTTACGCACTTTACTTACGGTAACTACCGCTCGCTTGGCTCAATTATTTGTTTCTATCTCTCTATCTATCTGCAATCTTTCCTCCGCTTTATTTGCCTGGCTTATATACAAAAAAAGAGGGCGCCTAGAAAAGACTAGAGTTGCCAGGAAAAGTCAAGATCT
>NW_013665984.1:153331-155657 GCF_000517525.1 Limulus polyphemus | reverse complement strand
CAAGATCTTTCGAGAATCTCATGACGTGTTACCAGCGTCACGTGGCTTCCGCTGTCGTAACAGTAGAAAAGTTGTTTTTCTCTGCTTTATCTAGATTCTAGATAGAGAAAAGACACGTGAAAGAAAACACTAAAGCTAACAAATACTACCAAGTTTGTGTAGCAAAGTTTCGAAAACACTTGTTGAATTCAAACTCAAAACTTTTAGAAGATTCTGTTTCCCTTTTCTTTACAAATTGCAAATAAAACACAATTTTAAAATGTTATCTTACCACGATGAGGAAGAGTTGATAAAGACTTCCCTGACTATTTAATCAGAAATCACAAATTTGAACACTTTCCAGGATTGTTTAACACATCTACTCTCAAAAATCACGTGGTCATGTTTGTTGTTGTTAAGCGCAAAGCTACACAATTGGCTAGCTATTCACTTCCCACGGCAGGTATCGAAACCAGATTTATAGTATTATAAGCCCTCTGACTTACCGACGAACTACCGGAGGCAACCCCCATTTTTAAAGTTCACTTCGTTTCTCGGTTTCTTCACAGCAACATCACTTATACTGAGATACTTTCGGACACCTAGATGTGTCATATGCCAGCTGACACACAAGCATCTGCCCACCTGAACTATATGTCATTAGAGAGAGGGTTTTTTTTACCGTGACTTTATTTACTAAATACAAGCAAAAAAAAACTAGTTTAATCTCGAATAAGTTTTGATTTCCTTTATAGTAACATACTACATCTAAGACTGCAGATAATGTTTGTTTGTAATTAAGCACAAAGTTACACAATGGGCTATCTGTGCTCTGCCCACCACGGGTATCGAAACCCGGTTTCTAGCGTTGTAAGTCCGCAGACATACCGCTGTGCCACTGGGGGGGGGACTGCAGATAGAACTGTAGACTAAACAGAAATCTCAAGCAGATAGAACTATATGAAAACCTACTTATAACTTCGGAACTATCGCAATAGCTTCAATAACAAGCTCGTTTGTATGTGCCCCCCAGTGGCACAGCGGTATGTCTGCGGGCTTACAACGCAAGAAACAGGGTTTCGATACCCGTGGTGGGCAGAGCACAGATAGCCCATTGTGTAGCTTCGTGCTTAATTACAAACAAACAAACAGATCGTATGCATATAGAGCTGAAATGTGCAGAAAATATATGAATGAAAGAAAGAGAAGGTTTAGAAATGAGATAATATAATATCTTGGATACTAAAAACTTGATAGTATAATGATCAAATTTGCTAATTCTCTAATATGGAAATGCAAGTTTATCATTCCAGCAACTTAATGTTTGCAAGTTTTTCTCGTGTTCTTGTCCTCTTATTATCAGTCTCTTGCATAAATCATATTTACGAGTGATATTTTTGGATGATTACTGTAGCTTTTCTTTATTTCTGTCTCGAGTTGAATACCCTATGTACCAAGCAAATTCTCTGCAATTAAGCTATATTTAAGTCCGTTATATATATATATATTTGAATGGTAATTGCATTTTCCTGACAGATTTAGAACCGTTTTCATACAAGTAGATATTTATGAGCTGGAATTTATGAGAACAGCATACTTTGTGAAATGTATCTTATTGTATTCTGAAAAGAGTAAATTACATTTCGATAATAAGATCCAGTTCCATTTGTCACAATCTCAATGTTCAATAATGTAACGAAGAACGTGAAACGAGGTGTATTGAAACTAAAAGAAGCGTTGCTAATGTGTTAAAACATTTGTTACAAAACTATGATCAATTTAGCAAGACAATAAAAATATAGATGTAATGTCCATGCCTTCTTTTTGTTGCTTTTCACAAGAAAATACATTTTTATGGTTTGGTTTAAAATGTCGAAAACCTAATCATAAGCATATATGTCAAGAACTTACGTTTTTATATTATATATATAGTAAGTTAAAAAAAAAATAATATATATATATATATATGGGTGTGTTGGGCTAAGGATTTCTACAGTAAGTGTTTGTGATTTGTAGGCGATAAATTCTACGATAAATGAACAGCATTCACTTCGCTTTTTTTAAAATAATATATTCAAAACAAGTTAAACGTATGTGAAAAAAAAATATTTACACTATGTGAATCATACTTGTATCTTAAATACTATAGAGTTCTCTTTTTCTTGTCAAAAGTCCACTTAGGTCAATTCAATTGCTTTAGAATTTAGTTGACAAGTCGAAATATCTTTCTTCATTTCTTATCTTAAACACTATCAGTGTATAATTCCCTTATTCCTTTTCATTTCTCTCTTTTTTTTTGGGGGGGGGGGCATGGCCAGGTGATTAGGGCACTCGACTCGCGATATGA
>NW_013665984.1:149926-153142 GCF_000517525.1 Limulus polyphemus | reverse complement strand
TTAAACACTATCAGTGTATAATTCCCTTATTCCTTTTCATTTCTCTCTTTTTTTTGGGGGGGGGCGGCATGGCCAGGTGATTAGGGCACTCGACTCGCGATATGAGGGTCGCAGGTTCGAATCCTCGTCACACCAAACATGCTCGTCCTTTCAGCCGTGGGGGAGTTATAATGTGACGGTCAATCCCACTATTCGTTGGTAAAAGAGTAGCCCAAGAGTTGACGGTGGGTGATGATGACTAGCTGCCTTCTTTCTAGTCTTACACTGCTAAATTAGGGATGGCTAGCGCAGATAGCCCTCGTGTAGCTTTGCGCGAAATTAAAAAAACTAACAAAACAAACTATTTTTTTCTTCTATCACAACAGTATCGGTGTATAATTCACTTACGCTGTCGTTGAGTTACCGCAGTTTTATCTTAACTTCCGATACTCGTCTTCTTTCTCTTATTTAGGCCTACTTCCAATAAACGTCTACGTTTCGCATATAGGCCTACTTCCAAATAATCATCTGCATTTTGTCAAAGTCCACACAGGCAGGTTCAATTGCTTTAGACAAATTATTCTCTTAAAATGTCAGAAACAGTTAATCTCACTTTAACATATCAACCGTTAGGCTGTTCACTCCTAGGACGGTTAACTTTACGTTTTCTAACCTTTTTCTGTCCAAAACTCTCTTTCACTCGGCTTTACTTTTGGCTCTCTTCCCACTCTCTGGTCTCTCGTCTGGCCGCCCCATTTTTATATCTCTCACTGAGGCGTTCTAGAAATCTCCGTAGCCTGGACATCAATAACTTACAAATACAACTTCCAACAATCGTCTTATTATAAAAAAAAACAACTAAAAAATCATGAAATATTAACTCACAAAATAAATTAATTAATACTACGTACGCTAAAGAGTCTTTTATATCTTACAATATGAATAAATGAAGATTTTTGAATGTATTGATTTATTTTGTTGAAATTATTGTTTCTCAGTATCTTTCAATATTTTGAGTTTTTGGTATCCTCTATTTTACTTCAAAATTATTAAATTACTCATCGTATAGAGTGGGACAAAACCATCATGACAAGTTGTTTTAAAGCTTTGTATTATTAAGTTTAAGTACACTTTCAGAAAAATTAATAAATTTCACGTTATGTTAGAAATTATGGTTTCAAACACTGTTTAGAAACAAAGTTTTGAAACAGTTGTAGGTTATGTTAGTATAATAAACGTTAACGAAGTATTACTATACAACAAAATACTAAATGCTGCAGTGACACTTTTAATGCCGATAAGGTTCGGACGTGGTCCAGTGGCTACTTTGATGGACTTTGTATTTGAAGGTTATGGTTCCCGTCCTGTTACCGTAAAATCTCGGTCCGCATTTTGGAGTTTTAGGTGCGTCATAAAAATGACACAAAATTCCGCTATTCGATTAGCGTACTTCAACAGTTGGCGGTGAATGTTGTAGCCTAGTAGCCTTTATCGATACCTTTACTCTACCAGATTAGATTTATGGACGGCTAATGCAAATAGTCCTTGTGTAACTTTGCACGAATATCCGAAAGAAGCAATACAGATAAGTGGGGTTTATAACCTTCTCTCAACGTTATAAATCAACTCGATTTCGAATCCGGGAAGGAAAACAGTAAACTTTGTGGCTGGATCATTTTCGTGTTTTATTCTTAGCACTTTGTCAAAAAGTCCTATAGTTATACAGCGGCGTTTGCCAATGTTTAAATCCGCGAAAAGAAAAATGCAACAGCGTGACAGTAAATTTTTTTCTGAGCGTAAAAGTGCACGGTTATCAAAATAAGGGTCTCGTAATTTGGTAGAATATCTACTAAATGCTTTCTTTTATATCGCAAAAACAGAATTTTCCAATGTAACTATGTAGTAGTTTGTCTTAAACTATGGCGTACTCTAATGAACATATACAGATTGGATAGAAAACATAAGGTTCGATACTGATATTTACATTTTCTCTCTCATGCAATTAGTGTAGTTAAGGTATACAATATTACACATAGAATATATTACTGGTCTTGCCATGTTTGTGTATTTGTCATACTTTATAATCACAAGTAATGACACTAAATTGGTTAAGCCAAGTGTGTAAAGCATGTGATTTTCAACACACTTTGTATTATCTTCTACTGTTTTACTGGTAGATCATATGGACTGACTTAAAAGCATTACAAAAATATTTTACTGGTAGATCATATGGACTGATTTAAAAGCATTACAAAAATATTTTACGTAGTTGCTCTCGCCCTCCCCCTTCCTATTTTGCGGTAAGGCTGGGAGCTTATAACGTTTAAAATTGGGTTTCGATACTCGTGGTAGGCATA
The DNA here is from genome assembly GCF_000517525.1 of Limulus polyphemus. Classification (NCBI taxonomy): domain Eukaryota; kingdom Metazoa; phylum Arthropoda; class Merostomata; order Xiphosura; family Limulidae; genus Limulus; species Limulus polyphemus. The sequence goes on along the minus strand of NW_013665984.1, from coordinate 150,806 downwards.
GTACAGCTAGCCGATTGTATGGCTTTGTACTTAATAACAAACAAACAATAATTCCTTTCAGTATCTTCCCCTTCGCCACCTACAAATAATATTAGGGTAACTGTAAGTCTACGAGTATGCCTTTATGTCGTATCTATACAGTTTTTACATTTTTAATACAAGTGTTTTAACATTAAAAACTTCAATATTATTCTAATAACATTTTCTTGTTTCGTTTATAGGCTAAGCAGTTGGAAAAGGCTATATAGATCATTTCTCGTGTTATCACGCGATATTTCTCCGTAGTAAAAAATGCAGTTTGAAGAATCAACTACCTTTTTTTCTTTCCCTGTATTAGATAATCTGTTCTTATGTTTGATAAGTTATCTATTCCGCTTAGAGCATGAGTAAAAAGAAAAATGAAATTTACTATTGGTATAGACAAATTCATAGTATATTTATAGTATCCTTGTAAAAAATGGTATATGAGTCGAAGATGTTTATTAGCCAACCGTTAAAGAAACTTAAGAGTTGTTGCATTTCTCGCTTTTTTTTGTATGATAACAAAATACCGTACTGAACACACCACATGAAGTCGGTGTACTATATATAAACAATTGGGTGTATAAAATTGTCGCTAGAACAAAGAAGTGAATAATTTTAGAATTCCTTGATTTATTTACGATACTTTTTAAATTCATTTATATTATTAGACTGTCCAGTTCTCACGAAATCTATAAGTTTTTCAAAACGAAGAAGATTATGTTATTTCTTGCAAAAGGGAAAGTATACTCTGAAATATTAATGATTAGCAAAATCTCTAAAGTTATAATACATTATTAGTGGTAGTAGTAACACTTAGAATATTCTTCATCACTGTATTTTTTATTTATTTTTTGAT
>NW_013665984.1:147673-149916 GCF_000517525.1 Limulus polyphemus | reverse complement strand
TATAAAGTGTAATAGACTTAAAATAAGACCCAAAACTTGAGCGCTTTCGAATAATTGACTATTCTTCTTCAGGAGAACATTACTGCATTTTATTCTGAAATAAATTTAGTTATAATTTGTTTGTTTCGACTATATTTATACTGGCACAACTAAACTCGCAATAATATTATGTTTGTTGGTATTAAAATCTGCTATTATGATTTTAGTGTAGATTTATAACTTCTAATTTACTTCAGCGTCTATCCTTCCATAAAACCGTAAAAAGGGTATTTGAAAATATATATTAAGCTGCAGAAATCAAGTCACAGAATACAGTAAAAACCGCTCAGGTTTCACAAATAATATTATTATAAAACAACCTTTGAAATGTAACAAAAATGAAAAACTGAACCATTTTCTTCCTCGGATCATCTCGCTTAGATTTATCTATTTCAACGTGAAATCTTGAACCACTGTCAACTTTTTGGGTTTGTAGTCATGGTGATACCCATTCCCATTCTCCGATAACGAGGTTAACGTATTTCCGCTCCACAGTCGTAACTATCATTTGTGCTTTCTAAGCGAATTTGGGTATATATTTGAAAGTGACCAACTCAATCAAACAGAGTTAATACGTTGTTATAAGTAATTTTTATTCAGAGTGAATGTTCCAGAAATGACAGTAAAAACTTAATGCCTTACAGAAGATCAGCAAATTTAACTGTTCTCACCAGGATCAAACTGTACAAACCATTCCAAGTCTATCTGCGTACGTCCCAAACGATATCTGACTCTCTCGTTACATACATTTTGACATTTTATTTCTGATTCTCTCTCTCTCTCTTGGCAGTTTCATTGTCACGCGCTCCCCTAGTGTCAGCCTTAGATGTAACGATCACGCACGAGCTTTATTCATTCGCGTGGTTTACTGTCGACGAACAGAGCTGAGGCCAGCGAAATAAAGGTAACTAACTGGATGCAGCAGTAATATACGATAAAGTACTAGATATTACCAATATCATATTCTTTGTTAAGCTGCCCTTAATCATGATCTCGGGTTTTAAACAGATACATAAAAAAGAGGTGATGTAAGGAAAACACTAATAATAGCACACACATGTCTTAGATATTTATTTTCAAAAATAAGATGAAAAAAACTGATGTTACCACTGTACGTCTTATTCATTTATACATTTTTTTACATCGTATTTTCAAACCATCATCAAAATTAATATTTTTTTCCAAGTTGTTAAAATCGTGAAAAATAACCAGAAAGCTAGCTTACTATGCATACTTAACATAACAATGATTTGAACTGTTGCATTGTATTAAAAATATTTAAACAGGCTATGTTTTTATGCAAACGTTACGGGCAAAGTAGAGTCCATTTTAAGAAATACATAGTGTGAATGGGTTTGCAAAGAAATATAATTAATTATTAAGTCTAGTGACGGTAAAAGACTATCCCTATCCTGAATAAAGTTTTCACATAAAATGATTCAGTGTAGAAGTGGTGACATTGTACACAGCGCGGTCACAAGTAAATAGACACCACCTTTTCAGAAAAAATGAAATTTTTCAGTCATATGCACATGAATTGATATATTTATAGTTTAATTAACCTTCTTTCGCTTCGTGGAGTTCGTTGATCCTTTGGGGCATCGTGAGAATCATCTCGTCAATTTTAGATTGTGGGATTTTTGCCACACTCCTGCTTCAAAACTTGGAGTAGATCGCTCTTCGAAGTTGTTGTTTTTTGTTGTTGTTGTTGTTTCTTGACTTGCCAGTCGATTATGGCTCAAAGGTTTTTCGATGGGGCTCATGTCAGGATATTGGCTCGGCCAGGTCAACTTCTGGATACCATTTTCTTCCTGCCACTTTTGGGTGTTTCTAGCAGTGTGACACGGTGCTCCATCTTCCTGGAACAACGTTGTGTTCTTGTCCACGAAACCCGAGGAATAAAGTGGAACGAGTCCTTCCTCCAATATTTCGACGTATTTCGCAAAATTTATGTTGCCAACGCACTCCACTAAGTTCGATCTTCCGCTAACCCAACAGCTCCCCAAACCATCACGCTGAAACCACCATGCTTCACAATTGGCTGCAATCTGTTGAGCCAAAAACTCTTGGTGAGGCAATCTTCAGACCCATATCCTTCCACTGTCCGAAAATACGGTCTTTCAAAAGTTCAGAGGCTTGGTCATCATACCACTTGCCCACTTCTTTCGTCTGACTATGTTGGCAGTTCTTTATAAAGGCTTCCG
>NW_013665984.1:126531-146797 GCF_000517525.1 Limulus polyphemus | reverse complement strand
AGAAAAGTACACTTGAACAAGAATTGGCAATGTTTTGTAATAGCCACCAAGATGGCTGGGATGTCTTACTACCTCCACTGTTGATGGCCTATAGGACAGCAGAGCATGAAACCACTGGATACACTCCAGCAAAGTTGATGTTTGGTCGGGAACGTCGGTTGCCAGTGGATCTGTTAACAGGACGCCCACATTATGAAGAGTTGCCTGAGAATGTGTCAGTTTGTGAACGTGTTATCGGAATGGATGGATGATATTCACCATCAAGTTCGTTCAAACTTGAAAACGTCTGCTGATTTGATGAAGCTATCTTATGATAAGAGATCTACTGAAGTCAGCTTTGAACCAGGAGACAAGGTGTGGTTGTATAATCCCAGGAAGACCAAAGGGAAGTCTCCTAAGTTGTCTTCTCCATGGGAAGGCCCATATGACATAGTGGATCGTCTCTCAGACGTGACTTTCCAGATAAAATGTGGTCGGCGAGGTAAGCCAAAAGTGGTGCATGCCAACAGGCTTTGGCGTTATCACGATCCAGGACATTTCAGTTTGGACGAAGTGAACAACAGAACAAATGATGCTGCTGAAGACGTGTCACCTGAAAAAGCCACCGTCGAAGAAGAAACTCTACTCAGTTTTGAGAAGGGAAACGGTGAAGCTCTTGATGAAGTTATTACCACTGATGTGACTGCTATCGACGATAGGACATTTCTTGATGAAGCAGATGAACCCGATATGAAGCAGAAGCCAACGAGACGGAGACCAGTACGGAAGAATATACGTCCAGTAAAATTAAGAGACTTTGTTGAATTGTAATTTTGTGTTTGTAATTCTGTACATTTAATTAAGTTATTGTTAATTGTTATTTGTGTAATGTAAGTAGCTATTGTTCGGGACGAACAATACTAAGGAAGGCGCAGTGTTACGACATCGGGGGTACGTTCACGTACCTTCCTGAAATATCGGGAGTTTACTAGATCTCGGTATTCTTTTATATATAAGACGGTCACAACCAGCCGGCAATAAGGTATTGAGTTATTGAACTGCGGACAGAGAGAATATTTTTGAGCACGTGAGAAGGACGTTGTGAATTATAGCGTTTGTTATAGAACGACTGTTGAAATTAAGTGTATCGCAAAGTTGTATTCAGAAAGAATAAACCAGTTTTATTTAAGAAAGGACTTGTATCGGTAAAGTTTCTTCAGAAATATTTTTTTTTTTTTACGGAAAATTAACTAACGAACGGAGGTGTAACATTAGTTTTATTTAAGAAAAGACTTGAATCGCTGAAGTTTCTCGGAAAGAATTTCTACAAAAAAATTAACAAACGACCAGAGACGTAACATATCTTTGAAGGCTATCTTCATCGTATTCAAACCCTTACCAAACAATAGTAACTTATATATATTTCACAGACTATTTGCTGATTACTTGATGTTTACAATTGTGGCACAATAATTACAACATACTTACATTATGTGTTACAAAGGAGTCATATTCTCTGTACACTAAAAAAGAGTTAATATTTGCAAATAAATCGTAAGTCAACTACTATGATTAGAAAATAAAATTTTCTGTCTACAGGAGCTGTTTAGTGCGCATGAAAAGTGCATACAAGTTTAAAAAATGTCCAGTAAACATATAATTGTTGTAGTGAATATATTAAAACTCGATTCACATAAACTATTTATACATCCACTTCTATGAAGATATATAGAACAAAAGTGCTATAATGGTAAAATGACTCAAGCTGTTTTATCAATGGTAGAGAAAATCGTAAGCTTATTATATACCAGGAGTGAAGAAATATTACATTTGTGAGAATAATGTTTTTTCTTTTCTGTAACGCATAGTTGTTATTAAGAGAAATAACAGCTTTATAATTACAGATGTCGCTTTGCTTCTGGTAAAGCAGACGCTAGATAGTTTTTGTCAAAATGTGGAACGTGTGTTATTAAGGCTTGATGTGTGGGTGAGATCCACTCTTATTTGAGCTAAAGAAAACTAGACTCTTACTGGCAGATATTCTGATTATGGCTGATCGAGATCCAGGTAGAATATATTACCTTTTTACGATAAATACCTTTATAATTTTTCATTGGCAACGTTAACTGGAGTATTATATTTATTCTCTAATACATTGAAAACAGTATCAGGTTCACTGACCTAGGATTTAGTGTGCAAGGCCAACGGTAGGGAGCGGGCTTATTAGCCTTCTCGCTTTTGTTGGAGTTGGTAACGTTATACTTCCTTCTTGTATATCAAAATTTCACGATTTTACTTCCGTTAGAATAATTTTATAGTAGATTTTGTAAGCTCGGCATTAGGAATTATTGAAATGTTACAGGTTGATGAAACTGAAAGCCGTAGGGCATAATGAATTACGTATTTTAATTTAAGAAAAGTTGGGTAAATTTTTTCTCTCTCTCTTTAAATATGATTGTAACTTGGTAACTTTTTCTACAAAATAATAAACAATACTAAATTGCCTAAGAATATTCTTAGTGCTTATAGGAAGTCTCTGAAATTGATACCGTTAGTTCGCAAGTCAGGGGTGGAGGAAGCATTTTTGGATTGGTCAGGCAACTCAGAATAGTTTGCAAAGCACACTTTGTCATGAAAAGTATGCCATGCTAGAGTGGATCTGGGGGCATGCTCCCCAGGAAAAATTGGAAAAAAAGGTATCCCTAGACTGAAGTTTGTGCTAATTTTACTATAATTTAGTGAAAGTATTAATCATTTGCAAGCACTTCTCTATGATTCACAAAAATAGGTGCTTGCTGGCACATATATACACACACCATAACTGTAAGCAAGCACAAGCTTGTACACTTGCAAATTACACATGTAATTTATTATACATTGTTATATTGATTCATACATACTACTTTAAGTCTATCTATTTACCTAGAAACAATTTTTGAGTTGCAAGTTAAATAGCTCATTAGAAGCAGAAATCAGTGAAACAAGACAAAGGATGGAAAGAGTTAGGTTCATTTTTTGGAAAGGGTGAGGAAAAATGTGCTGGGTTTACAAAAGTGTGTTGTAAAAAAAGAGGGAGGCACAAAGGCAGGTTCAGTTAGCACTGAGTTGCAATACTCTGATATATTTGAACTTTGGTTGCTTGAAGTGAGGAAGATAATCAAGATATGTACATAGTGGGAAATCTTCTCCTTCAGTATACTGATAAATTTGTTTGTATTGGGCAGCATAGAAAAACTAGGACTAGAACTTTCTTGCCAGGTGCTAAAATAAAGCTGATAGTTTAGTCTCTGGTACCAAGAAGAATTCTATTTTTGTTGTGAATGCTAAAATGTATAATGTTGGAAAATGCCAATCAGAAGGCCTGCTTATAAAGTATGAAGAACTCTTTGAGAGGTTTAGAAATAGAAATCTGGCACTTTTAGGAGTAATTTGTAAATATGGGAATGAATTACTGATCAGAATCCAAGGCTTTAATGAAAGATTACCTAGGTATGCTTAGAACAACAGGTGTACTGGTTGGATATAGGGGATTTTTTAAAGGTAAGGGTGAACTGCATGCTAGAGACCGGCTGTACTTAAGCAGACTATGCAATTCTAAAAGAAATTCATTGAAAACAGTTTAAACTTGCACATATATGAGGGATTTTTGGAAAATGGGAATAAACAAACTTATAAGATAGCAAGGGTAACTACGAGATTTTAAAAAACAAACCAATATCAGAGCAAATGTATAAGTCTATCAGATTTAAAGGTAAGCTTTGTTGCTGGTATTCTAAAATTAGAATTATCAGGAGTGAAATGATTGAGCTCAGGGCTCAAGTTGAAATGTAAGGATGTGATATAATGGGAATTACTGGAGCTTGTTTAGACTGGTTTGCAAGTTATTTTGAAATTTCAATTTATAAGTTGATTAATAGTAGTAGACTTTTTAAACACGGGCAGAGTGGATATTTATATAATAGATGAACTAAATCCTATTGAGAATGAAGAATAAAAGATGGTAGTCAAGAGATTGAATCTATATGGATTACAATCAGGGTTTTCAAGTGTAAAAAGTTTTTAATTGGCAGTTGTTATAGGCTACCTGATTAGATGATATTAATGAGACATTATATAATGAGACCAGGGTTATTATTAGTAAATATACTGATGCAATAATTATGGGAAATCGTAATTTCATACACAATGGTTTGGGTTGTATGTAGTCAAATAGTGAAGAGGAGAGGTTTTTTTGAAATTATATGAGATGGTTTTCCTATATCAAATGGTCAGAAAACCAACCAAGCAGAACAAATGCCATTTTTGATTTATCGTTAGCCACTGATGAGAATGCAATTGCAAGAGTTTAAGTTTGGGGACATTTGTGGAAAAGTGATAATTGCATATTAAGGTTTTTGTTTTTATGTATATTGATATAAAAAGAAATGACATCTTAGTTCCTAATTTTAATAAAGGCATAGTTAGTTTTGAAGCCATGATACAATATTTATCATTAGTGAATTGGAATAATTAGTTAAAAGGTGATGTAGGACAGATTTGGGATGTTTTTTAATAATTTGGTTTTAATTTAAAATAGGCATGTTCTTATAAAGGGAAAAGGATAACAGAAAAGATCATATCTTACCAAAGACTTGAAGGAAATCAGGGATAAATGCGTTGTGTTTAAATTGACAGATAGATTGGAAGATTTATAGTTATAGGAAAGTTTAAAAAAGAACAGGAAAGAAATTAAAAAGTGCATATGAGATATAGCTGGTTATTAATGTTCAAATTCACAGCAATTATTTTGTGAAGTATGTTGAAGGTAATCAAAATGTTAAAATGGGTATTGGACCTTTAAAAGATGCTAATGGCAGGAGTTTTGTTTAAAATGGTGAGATGCTTGATCTTTTAAATGCTTTCTTTTCCTTTTACAATATAGGATGTTGGCAATAATCCAGACCCTGAGCATTTTATGGGAAATATTGGGAGTGACCTGAGACATGTAGATATTAATCATTTGGTGGTAAAAGAGAAAGACTGAGATGTTAAAAATAGATAAAGCACTAAAGGTGTTTTTCTCAAAGTTTTAAAGGAGGTTAAAGATCAGATATATGAGCCTCTCTTTAATTTTTTGGTAGGTCAATAGATATTGGATAAGTGTCTGTGAATTGTAGAATTGTTATTCTTATTTTTAAAGTGGGTGATAAGAGTTGCCCTGGTAATTATAGAACAGTTAGTCTCATATCTCTTGTGAGAAAATTCTAGAAAGTGTGATGAAAGAAGCTTTGAAAATTGTATATTGAACTGTGATTATTTCAAAAGAAAATTAACTTGGATTCAGTAAAGGGAATTTTTCCCTTACTAATATGTTAACATTTTTTTCAAGATGCTACATATTATCTGGATGTTGAAAAAGTGTGGACTTGGTGTACATAGATTTTTAAAAAGCTCTTGATAAGGTGTCACATAAACAATTAGCCAAGAAAATCTCATAGTTGGGAGTTGAGAAAAGCTAAGAAATTAGATTGTAGGATGGTTGAATGAAAGAAAAACAGTTGTTATTAGTAGAGTTTAGTTAATGTAGACTCTTGTTACTCTTGGAGCATTAGGAGTCAGTGTTGATGTCTTTGATTTTTCTTATTTACATAAATGATATTGATAGGGGCATAATCAGTAAATTAGTAAAGTTTGTAGACAACATTAAACCCTTGAGTATTTCTAGCTATATTGAGGATATTGATATATTACAGAATAACTTGTATCTGTTAGTAAAGTGGACAAGTATTTGGCAAATGACCTTTAACTGCGAGATAATGACTTAGGTTATCATAATTTGACCCATATATTTGATATAAATGGGAACCCACTCAGTAATGTGACTGAATAAAAGGATCTTGGCATAGTAATGGATAAACCACTCAAACCATCAAATCAGTTCTCTGTTGTCAGTTGTAAACCTAACATAACTTAGAGTGTATTTATAGACATACTAATTACAAGTCCCAAATGAAAACACAATATAGAAAATATTAGACTTCTCTAAAGTAAGGACTAGGTCCTTCGTCAGTGCCTCTGGATTCCTGTGGTTGCACAGGGCTTTGAGGAGACCCATAGCCATCAGGACTTATGGGTGCTTCAGCAGTCAGAGGTTGAAAGTTACTTTGTTCAGTTAAAATATCTAGTATATTTAATACAACCAAAAGTACCCATCCCAAGTGATGGGAAAAGTTATGTTAATCTCTTAATTTAAATTATTTTATGGACTTTAATAAAGTTAATTGCATTGTACTCTTGATTTCACTTAGAGCCAAAGCTATGAGCTACTTATTCAATCCACTGCAAAAAGTAATTGTTGAGCATTTCAGTCATGCTAAGAGCTGCTCAACAACAAAATACGATAAATCTAAATTTTTATTCCTTAAGTTACGTCACATTTTGGAATGTGAATGATACAGTGATTAATTCCTAACATTTTAGTGTAGAATATCCTGCTTGCAAAATAAAATTTGGCATTAACATTATTCATGCCTGTTCTCCTGTCATTTCAAAAGTGAATGTTGAGCCTTGCCTTTGTGCGCAATTTTTCCAAAAAAGTGACCAAATGTTTGGTGGCAACATACTACCTACCCAAAGCCAAACGCTGTCAAAATGTATTTCTGATATATTGTGTTCCACTACGACTATATTTGTTATGGTTGTCATGTGACTTGCTGATTTGCATATTCAAAATCATTGTAATATAATGTATTCAACCCTGTAGAAAGCGGATGTGACGTGATTCACTTTAACCAAGCAAGATACAACAGTTGCAAACAGATTAATCCTCCGGTGGGTTAACGGTAATGTTACGAATTTACAACGCTAAAAATTGAACTCCAATTCTCTGAGGTGGACGGATCAGATAGCTCATTGTGTAACTTTGCGCTAAAAACGACAAAGCAAACAAATTGAAAACTATAATTCAATTTTTACAAGAAATGATTGAACAAAAACAAACACTGAGATAAATAGACACAAAGATGGCGGCCACATGACTAGATTGTGAATTCAGATATTTTGCAAATAAATTTTTATGCTAATTCCATAGGTGTAAGTACATTTTTGAAATATACATATTAACGATGAAAATGTAACGTAATGTCTACATTTGAAAAATTCTAATGTATGAGTTATGGGCACCTTCCGAGTGGGGGGACTGGCGCTATTGTTAAACTGCCTCTTGTAGCAGTACTCCACCGCCGATGGAGATCAGATAACCAGTTATGTAGCTTTACCTCGAAAACAAACTTAAGTCTGGCTACAGTTATTCCAATCATTTGGCATTCTATGAATACTACGCTTTGCTTACAGGAATGATTAAGCATAAGTGTTTCTTAATGTATGCATTGCCCTCGGGGTGTAACTTACAATTCAAACTTTGCTGAGAGGACTTTTTTTCAAAGTTGAAATTAATTAAAACCTATCTGAGATCGCTTATATTTTACGATCGTTTCGCAGGGTTGGCCACGCAAGGCTCTACATGGAAAGAGGTGTTGCAAAAAGGTTGGATTTCCACTTGTAACAAATGTCATTAAGAAGTAAAATGTTACACAGTGATTAACAGATAGGAATAAGGTTAGGGTAAAAAAAGTTGTACTTCTGAGTAGGTAAGATAAATACATTCCCACTTTCATACCAGATTTATATATTAAAAGATATCTACGTTTAAATATCTAGCTTGCAGGGGACCCAGAATTTTATTGTTTAATGACCCTGGACGTATGCAAAAGTAACCCATAGGGCACTTCCAAAACTTTCACACTTTCAACTCTGCTGGATATTAACAGAGCAGTAGAAAAGGGGTCGTATTGTGAAACCATTAAGCAAAGTTAACTTACGACCCGTGATGTATTATTTTAAACTGAATGATCTAGGGGACCTGTTATCTTTTCAGTCTATTTAACAACAATAAATAGAAACTGGATTTGAGTTATTGTGTAAAATACAATAAATTATTTTTAAAAATTACGAAAGAAATTTATAACTTTACTGAAAATTTTTTGAGTCGCAACTTCTGTTGTACTTGATACATCGCGCCATTTATTCTACGTAAATGGTTGATTTATATACTATGTTCATGTATCTCGTGAGGAGGGTTTAGTTACACATATACACAGCGTGGTCACAAGTAAATAGACACCACCTTTTCAGAAAAAAATGTAATTTTTCAGTCATATTCTCATGAATTGATATATTTTTAATATAATTAATATCTAGTAGATTTTCCTTTCGCTTCGTGGAGTTCGTTGATCCTTTGGGGCATCGTGAGAATAATCTCGTCAATTTTAGATTGTGGGATTTTTGCCCACTCTTGCTTCAAAACTTGGAGTAGATCGCTCTTCGAAGTTGGTTTTTTTAGTTGTTTCTTGACTTGCCGATCGAGTATGGCCCAGAGGTTTTCGATGGGGTTCATGTCAGGAGATTGGCTCGGCCAAGGCAACTTCTGTATACCATTTTCTTTCTGCCACTTTTGGGTGTTTCTAGCAGTGTGACACGGTGCTCCATCTTCCTGGAACAACGTTGTGTTCTTGTCCACGAAACCCGGGGAATAAAGTGGCAAGAGTTCTTCCTCCAATATTTCGACGTGTTTCGCAAAATTTATGTTGCCAACGCACTCCACTAAGCTCGATCTCCCACCAACCCAAATAGCTCCTCAAACCATCACGCCGAAACCACCATGCTTCACAGTTGGCTGCAATCTGTTGAGCCAAAACTCTTGGTGAGGCATTCTCCACACCCATATCCTTCCACTGTCCGAAAATTAGCGAATCTTGATTCGTCTGAGAACAATACGGCCTTCCAAAAGTCCAGAAGTTTGGTCATCATAACTCTGCCCACTTCTTTCGTCAGACTATGTTGGCAGGTCTTAATAAGGGCTTCCGTCTAGCTGCTCTGCTACGATAACCCAATTTGTGGAGAATCCGTTGAACAGATTTCGGGCTCATCCCACCAACTTTGGCTACTTCTGCAGTCGTTAATCTGGGATCCATTTCGATGCTCCTCTTGATAGCCCTCTTTGTTCTCTCCGATGGACCAGGACGACCCGGACGCTGCTCAGTTGTTTCCTTGCCGTGTTTCCTGAACTGCGCGATGATTCTGTTGACTGTCGAAAGCGGGATTCCCAAATTCTGCGAAATTTGCCGCTGACTTATTCCACCATCTGCTTCACCAACTATCCTTCCTCTAACAAAATCTGACAATTGGAGATAACCTTGAGTTCTAGGCATGTTGTAGCACAATATAATTAGTGTACGGACCATTTTCATTTATATAGTGCTCTGTGAACACAAATTAGTTAGCATAAATCAGTTAAATAACGAAAAATGAGGTGTCTATTTACATGTGACCACTCAGTGTAAATTACTCTTTTAAATGGTTTACGTGGTTCACAACTGACGAAATGTTCGTGCTAACGTACTCTGAATATAGCATGTTTCTAGTAAAATATAATTTATCGATATCCGCCCAACAATAACTGGAACCTCTGTTTTATAATAACAGCGATTTATAAATATACAGCTTTAAATGTACTTACAATGTCAACAACCCATCTCGAGCCTTAAGTTTGCTAATTGTTTTGGCAAAATTCATGCTAAACTACACGAAGGCTACCTGCGTCATTCGAATCAAATTTGAAGTGATAGATCAGAGGGAATTCGGGCAGGTAATTAACACCATTCACCGCCAACCCATGGTCTACTCTTGTCATAGCAAATGGTATGATTTGCCTTTCACTTTTATAGCGCGCCCGCATCTTCTAACTGTGTATACCGCGATTTCTTTTTTTTTTCTTTCTTTCTTGGCAATAACGGGACACGAACCAGTTAATTTCAGCTGCACAATTCGGCACGTTAACTACTGTTAACTTTGTTAACAGTAACAAAGCCAGACAATATAATACAGCCCTTAGTCACAATAGCAAAGCATGTAAGCAAATATTTTATCGTTATTATAAAATATTAGGGCTTAGTTGTTGATTGATAAATAAAATATATTAGTACTGTTTTATTTCTCATGTCACTTGTGGCTGTATGAAGATTAATGAACGACATTCTTAACAAAGTTATCTGCATCATAAAATCTGTTCGATATAAATTGTTAGAAGATCTTTACCCAATTATCATTCTCATTCATCAAACCAGATTGTCGTTTCACGGTAAATCTCCTCGAATAAGTATCATCTGTGTCATTCTGGGTCTTTTGAATTTATATTCTTCTTTTTTTTTCAATTATATACCTTGTTAACAAATGTAAGAAACCTCAAAATGACACGTGACTAGGGACTGTTAGATACTTCCTGTGATAAATCTTGTTTAAAAATCTTCGACACTCCCAGCTCTAGATCAATCGATCAGTAACGGATTAACGGCAAGAAACTTTTAGTAATGCATCTGATTAAGAACTTTAAGAGTTTAGTGATACATCAGATAAACTGTAAGATAATTTCATAATCTCGAAATCGATTAACTATATTATTAAATATATATATACGTTCAATTACATTTCTGTTTAAAATCTTTTAAATTATCGTTGTTTGATTTTGCAAAAAACTGGTAGAAATTAGATAAAGAACAGTCAGAAAATGTAAATGATATTGATGTTGTTATAATGTATCTTATTTTGAAGTTAATTATTTATTCAGGAAATACCTGTCTGGCGTCACTCCTATATATCTAGTAATTAAAGACTTTAGTGCCAAGATACCCACCTGGAATTCAGATTAAAACACTAATGGCAAAAGTTTGCATTCTACTCTCCATATCAAACTCAACAACTTTATGCTGCTAAACTTGGATGAAATAACAAGAACTGTTAAGTACCAAGAGACTCATATATATATATATATATATTGCTTATGCTAATACGCCCTTTTGTTTCATCTCTGTATTTGGCATAGGGAACATATGTCAGTAGTGCTCTCCTCATGTTTGCGGTAACTGTGAATACTGAGTGATAGATTGGTATAAAACAATATATAAACCATAAAAGAACGTCAAGCTATTTGGCAGCACTCACTCTTACCTTTAAGCATTTTTCCACCTTCGACCAAGTCAAGGCAGCAAATTCTGCAAAAGGAACACTACAAACTGGTGGATCAGTGATACTGGTAAAGCCTGGAAAACACACAATCAAACCCAGTCTCAGTTCATGTGGATAAGACAGATCTGTTGGCAGATGAGGCAAGTATTGCACAGAATAGAGTCTCTACAGGTGATCAGCTTCCAAAACACGAGACACGAAATTAAACGAACTATGCAACAAGACAGACATTACAAGCACATCTACTAGCTTATCACTAGAACAGGAATCAAAAACATGGCATGTCAGTTATTTACAGTACCAAATTCTATACAGATAAAGACCAAGGCAAAGACTTCACGTGCACATACATTAATCAAAGTAGCCATGGTGGCATGTAAGATTAAAGCTAGATCAGTTTCTATCTGAGCTACAATTGCACGCCGATATGGAAGCCATCTTCAGCTTGAACAAGATACACAGAGCTATAAATATATCTTAAGATGCAACTCCAGGTCCGGATTGTGTAATCCCCCGTCTTTAAGAAGTTTACAGACGCCAGCCTGTTGAAATTATTGTCAGCGTATCAACGTAGCTAGGCAACAGGTATGATCCCTGAGATGTAATGATTCCTTTATAAAATCCCTATTCAAATCCTTGAAAGATCACTCTCATCGTAAATGCCATCGAATCAGCACCTTTCAAAGCTTCATTGGAAAGACACAAGAGAGGGCTGTAGCTAGAATTCTTGCCTTTCAGTTTAAGTTACTGATACCTTCATCATTAGATAGTTATTGTAGTGGAATAGAGAGATACCTAGATACATGTGAAGCCTTTGAAACTGGCCAGAACACCTTGGCAGGAGCTTTAGGTGTGTGAGATAACTACAGTAAATTCCGGCTGCCCATTATTGGGAATAAAATGTCCAGAATAGGCAACAGTGTAAGAAGCGTCATAGCAGCATTAACTACCAGAAAATGCCTCATGAAGCATGGAAAATGGCAATTAGATTGGATCACCATAAATACAGATCTGTCCCAAACATCACCACTCTCACCTGTCTTCTTTCACACCTACACTGTAGATTTAGTTCGTCTTGACAGCCAATCAGATGTATTGTGATAACTTTTGCTGAAGATATTTTGGTGTAAACAGAGGCTCTAGCTAAGTTAAAATTGAAAACAAGATGTAATCATCTCTTAGCAATGTGATCAAATATTGCAATGACGCATGAATGATTATTAATCCTATCAAAACCACAGCCATGTTCTGCATGCTCAACAACACAAACTGAACAAACCATCATTATCCTTTGTTAGGCATGGACGCTGCCGTACCTTTAGAAGAAATGCTGAAATACCTTTGACAGACAACTCAACTTCACCAGACACATTAACACCATGATAACCAGAGATATCAAACATATCAATGAGCTGAACGTTTCAGCAGTAAATAGAGCTAAAGAACGCCACCTGGTTCTGCTCTACCAAAATCCTACACACTCTATCTTGAATTATGCACTACCGATTATTAGTATGAGTATTATGCCTTTTAAATTGTGGCATTACAGCTCCATAACAACCCAGCAGAGGATTGCCTAAGAGGTGCCTCAGAAACCAGCTATAGGTAAACAGGTTCTATACAGCCACCACTGGTGTAATTTGTTAACACCATATCTCAGGTGCCGCATGGGGAATAAATATCTGGCGCCAGTGGGATGTATGAAAGTCTCCCTAAGCAGAAAATTTAGAGAACAGGCAGACAGTAAAACAAAAAAAAATGTTGGTAGCATCTTTTTCAAGGCCATGATGGAGAGTCACTTCTTATCATCGCCACAGATACTGAGAGAACTAGTTAAGCATTTATTGACTCGTTGATCAACAATATTTCACATAAGGCCAGTGGAGGATTCAAGCTTCCTACAAGCTACAAGCAGCACAAGGATGCAGCTGTGAATCATATTGGAAGAATCCAACACAACTCTACTGGCTAGATGTCGAACTCCTCTGCACTTGTAAATCAAAAAGCTATAATAATGAAAGGTCTTCATCGACATTCAAAGGGAATGAGTCTGCTGGAAAACAAAGCACCTTATGATGTAGCTAGGAAAAGCATAAGCTGGAGAATCAATAGGATGGTATACAGCCAGAAGGCCACTGATAACAACAATAAGCGAACCCTCCTTTACCTCTTGCAAGGCAACCAACCTTCACATGAAGAGTCAACACTTGTAGATGCAACCCCTGGGATTTGCACTTAGAACTCAACTCAACTGGATGATTCAGACAGACAGATGGGAAAGTATGTTGTTTTTGTTAAAGCTAAATCATCCATTAATAACAATTCTAAAACATAAAGACTATTTATAGTGAACCATATTCTTATGCTATTTCCCTTATAAGAACAAGTTTTGGAACCTTTACGATTTAACATTTACACGCTTGTGGTTAGCGAAAGTATTTGAAAGAAATTACATTCATGATGTTCGAAAACACGTAGGTTCAATAAATCAATTTAACAAAAAGGTACGATACCCTATAACCTGAGCGCTTTCAAAAAGGTGGACCTTTCGTATTCAGTTTGCTTTGCCCCTGAAGAAGAAAGCTCCACCTTTCGAAAGCGCTCGGGTTGTAGGGTATTGCATTTTTGCGTTGAAAAAAATGGCATTAATTGTTTGTGTTGTATACTATGGTAGCTAATACGTTTGTTACAAATGTACTTTATGCTGTGCAGAAACAATCTTTAAGAATATTGTCCCTAAGTTAGAAACCGAAGAAAAAATGAATTGACATTTCATCTTTTTAATCTCTCAAACAAAATAGATCGTGGCCTTCATTCACTAAAGACATGTGGCATTATAAAAAGATAAATTCCCCTTTTACTATTTAAGAAAATTTAGGTACTATTCTTTATCTTTATTTGAACACAAAGACATTGCGAGTATTCTTTCAGTCTCAGCACGATATATTCTGTTTTTGTTTTTTTATATTTTATTGTCTTAGTTGTTGACAGTCTCTATACTCTGAAGACACACACACTTGTACTTGTTATCATTTACATCTGCGAACCAAACTGAGTTATGCTAAAGGTTTTCTATTGTCTCTAAGCGTATTCTAGTTTACCTGTCTCATGAATCCTTTTCTGTATTGTTGCCTGCTATCGTAAGCCGAAAAGTTACCATAGCAACTAAATTCACATCACAAGAGATTAATAGAAAGGGAAATGCGTAAGCGCTGAATTGCAACAGCGACTACAAAATTGTGTTTGTTATAAAGATCATAGCAATATACACTTCAAAAGTTTGTTGTATGAAGTTCTGAAAGCTTTTGCATATCTGTAAAAGTCCATTAATAATAGTATTATTAACCTGCTGTAGTATTACACTGTATTGCATAAAATGTCACACATTCTAAACTTTCAGCCTTATTTTCATACAAGACTTGGAAAAATGAATCCTATCTGCTTTCACGTAAATTACTTAACAAACGTACAGGAAACATCTGTTGAATGACTTATTATCTTTATATTAACTTTTGATAGGATACGTACTCATCTTAGCATATATAAGAATATCATGTCAATAGAAGCTAGGGATCGACCAAGATAAAATTATCGCTTTTTTAATAACTTTATCCATTAACTTGAAGTCGTGAAATCAGTTCTTCCCAAACAATTTTATTCAACAATACAAATTTTACATTAACCAAACATTTGATCAATTAATTTGAAATGTAATAAAATGTATCTTTTCTAGTTTTAGGACTGAATGGTTAATGTTTTTGCATCTTATGAATGGCTTAAAATATACCATGAACAGATGCACCGCAAGTTGTAATTTCTCGCATAAAATGTAAAAATAAATAAACATTTTAATAAACTGTGTTTAGGCAGAAATATTCTTTTCCTCAAACAGGGAAGAGGAACCACGAAACTCGTCTTCCTGTGAAGAATGTGTAAAGTTTGTTTGTTTTAGAGCAAAGTCTCATTGAGCTATCTGCTGTGTCCACCTCGGGGAAATTTATCCCTAATTATAGAATTGTAAGCCCGTAAACGTACAGCTGTCCCGCCGGGGGACATGAAAAATGTGAAAAATATCTCTCTCTTATTATGTTGAATATTGATCATTGCAAAAAACTAGGGACGTCTTTTAGTAAATATTAATTATCTTGATCGGCAAATTTATTACGTTGAGTTTAACTTTTTTGTTTTGTTTGTATCATTTTAAGCGATTTTAACACGTTTAATAGTTCACGAGGTTTTTTTTACATTTCCTTTTACTTTTGGGACAGGTCAGTTTCCAATCTAACATTACCATATAACTTTTGGAATAGTGAAAATATTCTCGTATATTTTATGAAATATTTTTTATTATATTTCTTCCCGAGTGACCCCCCCTCTTCGATGGCTCAGCGGTAAGTCTGAGAACTTACAACACTAAAAATCGGGTTTCAAGAACCACGGTAGGCAAAGCGAAGATAGACCATTGTGTAGTTTTGTGCTTAATAACGAACAAAAAATAATCTCCAAATAAAAGTTTATTATTTCTCAGCGACGTCTAACATCAGTTCCAGCATATTCTCATCTTTCTAGCACAGGATTACTTATATCCAGTAGAGTTTTCTATGGAATTCAAATTTATGAGAAATATTTTGCATAAAAGCTTTCCAATTATATGTGTAAAATAGATTAATATAACCAATGCGCAACCCTAGAGTTATGATATAAAGTCTAATTCTTGAATAATTAAAGCTAGATCTGGCATGACCAGGTGATTAGGGAGCTTGATTCGCAATTTGAGGGTTGTGGATTCGAATCCCCGTACCACCAAACATTTTTGCCCTTTCAGCCGTGAGAGCGTTATAATATGACCAGCTGCCCTCTCTATGGTCTTACACTGCTAAATTAGGGTCGGCTAGCGCAGATAGCCCTCGTGTAGCCTTGCGTTAAATTCCAACCCAAAGTAAACTATCATATTTCGTACCATAGATCACTGAATGACTTACCATTATTTTTTCTCAGTCCTTGAAACTGTATAAAGATTTATTTTCTTGTTCAACCAATTTTCTAAATAATTGTGTCAAACATACAAAAATAAAAATATTAAACAAGTTACTTTAAGGACTTTTAAGATTAAGATTTTTAAGATTATGGTGTAATATTACTGCTGTTCAGCTACTCAACGGAAAGTATGAAAGTTTACAACGTTAAAATCCGAGTTTCGATACTCGTAGTAGATTAGCAATAAACAAAGTAAAATTACTCATTTTTAAAATTTCATTGAAGAAAACGCTCCTGAAGACAGTCCTCCTGTAACATGAGCATTTCATACCTATTTTAAACTATTGTAATAATTTAGAAAAACTTTTTTTCTAATGTATAAACATACCTTTTTTTTAATAACAGTTTGGAATGAAAATTGTAGTATCATTCGATAAATCAGTCATAAGAAGTACGAACCAAAGGACCAAAATTTCCAGTGGCAGTTTTAACTGATAAATTGCTCCCCGGTGCTCAAGCAGCACGTCTGAGGACTAATAACGCTAAAACTCTGGTTTCCATACCTGCAGTGTGCAGATCACAAATAGCCCACTGTGCAGTTTGCGCTTATCAACAAACAGACAAAGTTACGATTATTGTGATATGATTCTCTTTTTTCAAACGTTTAGAT
The DNA here is from genome assembly GCF_000517525.1 of Limulus polyphemus. Taxonomy (NCBI): domain Eukaryota; kingdom Metazoa; phylum Arthropoda; class Merostomata; order Xiphosura; family Limulidae; genus Limulus; species Limulus polyphemus. The sequence goes on along the minus strand of NW_013665984.1, from coordinate 130,110 downwards.
GCAAGGTTTTCTGAAAGTAGTCGTTATAAGCTTGAAAAATATTTTTTGTTTTGTATATAAAACATTTTGTATGCAGATTTCTCTAGCCTATAATATATTTATGCAAAGGCTCTATAGATTTGACATTCGTTAAATCAGCAGACTTTGTTATAATAGTAATATCAGAATAAGTATTTGTAATAGCAGGTATTTGTGCGTTTCTAGAATGGCTAAATACATATCTTTGTATCTACTAAAACCAATCATCTAACACAGAACATTATATATATCACAAAAAAAAAACATGATTGACACCCATTGCATGTTGTAAAAACTAAAATATCATTACGATCTACCGTGTTAAGGTACAAGTACCTTCACTTGAATATCATAAAAGGAATTCTATGTTATACAACAGCCATAAACAAAGGATGATTTAATGGCGAACAAACTATCAATTCAAATTTAAATACATTCCAAAAAGATGTACGCAGAAGCTTAATCGCACTATATAAAATGGGAGTACATATACAGTGCAATGGCGTTCGCCACAGGAGAGAGACATGGACATCATGTTTGTCACTTATATATTGGGTTTGTGACGATTTCCCGACAGTCCAACAGAGCAATATCGCAACGGCTGTCCTTCCAGCCATAACGGATATAGTTATGGCTGGGAAAATATATATCTATGTCTCAGTCATTTGCTGGGAAGATATTATTAAACGATTTAGAGCCAAACGAAACAAAATTTCGATAAATATAGCCATCATAGTGCTCCATGGAAGCGGAGAAATTCATACAGCAGTGTGTTTAGGATACAAAGAGGCTCCAAACCACGCTCCACGTCTTTTTCGAAAAATGAAGTCTAATTTTGTGAAATAAAATTCTCGGATCTAAAAAAAAAAAAACATTGTATGGAAATGGGAGTGTCTTCCTGGTACCATTAAATGATAATATTCAATAAATTGAAACTAACGAAACACTGCAAGCTTTCAACCAACTCTCGATCTCAGTACCTGTTTTCATGAGAAATAAACTTGAATCATAGCAGTCCTACTCGGTCACATATCTGTCTTTTCTGATGCAGTTCTAATGTACCTCTGTGCCTTTGGCCTCCTTAAAATTGTCTTCGAAGCCGGAGTCCAGAAGCCTATTATAATGGAAGTTGAAATGCTTAGGAATATCGTCTAAATATGCGACTGTTTGTTTGTTTGGAGTTAAGCACAAAGCTACACAATTGGCTATCTGTGCTCTGCCAACTACGGGTATCGAAATCCGGTTTCTAGCGTTGTATATCTGCAGAAATACCGCTGTGCCACAGTAGGGCATATCCGACTGACGATAAAAGAAGCATTTTTTTCATATAAAGTGCGACTAATCCTAAATAACCAAACTCTTAAACACATGAATACCACAGTGAGAAGTGTTTAATATCCTCAGAAATAATTTTACTCAATGTACAGATAAGATCGTATTTTCTTATAAATGTTCGTTTTCTTGCAAAAATATATTAATTACTGAAAAACTACATTTAATTATTTGTTGAAGCCATCACAGAACAGTTTATTACAGAATTGTTTGTAATTAATTACAAATTGTTCTTCACCTGTGAAATCTATATACAACTAAATTAAGCACATTATTCTTTTATTGAAAGAGAACTTGATGGTTTTTGTTCAAAGCTGCACAATGGGCTATCTGTGCTCTGTCCACCGCGTGGAATCGAACCTTGAATTTTAGCTTGGTAATTCCTGAAGCTTACCGCTAGCTTACATGGCAACTTGTGGTAGCAAAATTGAAAAAAAAATGTATCCATACATAGCTCTTCCCATGATATGAATATTCATATTGAGATTTAAGAATATAATCATTGACAGTGAACTTTGAAGACATATTAGCGAGTGTGGATGAACTAGTCAAGGTACGTTCTATGTACAATTCTATGAGCGTTTATTTGTTGTTGGGTATTTTTGTCTTTTAAAACTTCCCCCAGTGGGACAGCGGTAAGTTTATGGATTTACAACAATAAAATGCGGGGTTCGAGTCCTCGCGGTGGACACGAGAGACAGCCTACTATGGCTTCGCTCTAAAACAAAAACTTTTAAGACAGTCTGGATTCACAGTCTGGACAACTAATCAATAGGCCACGTCCAGATTTTTTCGCCTAGAAAACATTATGTTTATGAGTTTCAATGTTAGTGGTTTAATTCAGGATCAATAAATAAAACAGCAGCTGTTGTACAAGAGTTGTTAAAATAATGGCTTACACATAACGTCGTTTGACTTTCAGTTTTATTAACGAACATACTCTAAACGTATCATAAAAATAAAAATCTCTATTAAACTCTCATAAATGTTTGATTAAATATTGGAAAACATGTAATAGGAAAATAAATTACTCTGAAATTTGGCTAGAACATGGGTGTAGGAAGCAATTTTAGATCGGTTGGTGCAAATAGGATCTGATTGAATTTTGTGCTAATTTTACTTTAATGTATTGAAAGTATTAATCATTTGCAAGCACTTCTTTATGATTCAAAAAAATAATTGTTCACTCACCATAGCTATAAGCACGCACAAGCATGTACATTTACAGATTACACATATAATTTATTATACATTGTTATACTGATTCATAAATACTACTCTAAGTCCATTTATTTACCGAGAAACAATTTTTGAAGTACAAGTTAAAGTTTAAAAAGCCCTACAGTTACAGTAATAAAATGTTGGTCTAGCTGCCGTCTGGTCTGCCGGACCTGCTCCGGTGTAAGTGTACACTGAGTGATCACAAGTAAATAGACACCTAATTGTTCGTCATTTAACTGATTTATGCTAACTAATTTGTGTTCACAGAGCACTATATAAATGAAAATGGTCCGTACACTAATTATATTGTGCTACAACATGCCTAGAACTCAAGGTTATCTCGAATTTTCAGATTTTGTTAGAGGAAGAATAGTTGGTCAAGCAGATGGTGGAATAAGTCAGCGGCAAATTTCGCAGAATTTAGGAATCCCGCTTTCGACAATCAACAAACTCATCGTGCAGTTCAGGAAACACGGCAAGGAAACAATTGAGCAGCGTCCTGGTCCATCGGAGAGGACAAAAAGGGCTGTTAAGAGGAGCATCGAAATGGATCACAGATTAACGACTGCAAAAGTGGCCAAAGTTGGTGGGATGAGCCCGAAATCTGTTCAACGGATTCTCCACAGATTGGGTTATCGTTGCAGAGCAGCTAGACGGAAGCTCTTATTAAGACCTGCCAACATAGTCAGACGAAAGAAGTGGGCAAGTGGTATGATGACCAAGCCTCTGAACTTTTGGAAGACCGTATTGTTCTCAGACGAATCTGGATTCGCTCAATTTTCGGACAGTGGAAGGATATGGGTCTGAAGATTGCCTCCCCAAGAGCTTTGGCTCAACAGATTGCAGCCAGTTGTGAAGCATGGTGGTTTCAGCGTGATGGTTTGGGGAGCTGCTTAGGTTGGTGGGAGATCGAGCCTAGTGGAGTGCATTGGCAACATAAATTTTGCGAAATACGTCGAAATATTGGAAGAAGGACTCTTACTACTTTATTCTTCGGGTTTCGTGGAC